>NW_008751927.1:415304-416017 GCF_000715545.1 Opisthorchis viverrini | reverse complement strand
ATATGGTGCGAAAGTGTATGACCAAAGTTCAATCCGGGGATGGAAACAGACCACAGACAGACTTGGGATAATGACTGAACAAGAGCGGTTGGGATGAAAACCAGGGAGGAGTCTCTGCGTGTGTACAGTACTGTGAAAACTTGAATGTCGGAAGCTAAGGGTATACATTGTTTCGCTGTGTTCTCTATTTGACTGATAATACTTCGTGGCAAAGAATATCGAATTCTCTATCCGACTAAGAATGATCGCGATCACTATCCGCATCAATCGAAAACGCAGTTGTTGATAGCTTTTCATCTCTTGCTATATCTTCGCTTCTGCAAAAGATCAGACCCTGAAAGTCCATGAAGGCTATTTAATGGTAGCATATAACGACGATCAGTGATTACTTACGGTCTTCTCGATAGGGCCGCACTCACCATAAGCGATAAAAAACAGGAGAGCCAGAAGACGGGTCCTGAAACAAACTGCAACAGGACATCATACAGCCCGATCGATAAAGAACCGATTACATTCCCAATTTTCTGCAACCATTTAGGGTAGATGTTTTTTGGACCAGTTGTCGCAGCTGTGCTTAAGCGAACAAAAACCAAACATGTGTAGCTGCAGTGGAACTGAGGTAGAGCACCATGCTACACGGAAAGACATGTGGGAGCTTAGGTGGAAAAATGTGGCAATTCGCATAAACACAGACCAGATATATATATATATAT
>NW_008751927.1:364480-414947 GCF_000715545.1 Opisthorchis viverrini | reverse complement strand
TATATATATATATAAACACATACCATTTTGTTGTGTAGGTCATGGAAATGAATTTCACAAACTTTCTCCGCGGTTTCCTCTGATTCGAAGGTGACAAATCCAAAGCCTAAAAGGAACAGAAATTATGGAGAGTTAGAAAACGAAGGTCAGTGAGCATTTCGGACCGTGATGTTTCCTAGGTTTCACAAACCTTCCATGGAGAGGAACAGAAACTGACAAATATTTCTGTGACCACCGGTGACTGTCAGTACGGTTAGGTAGTCTTATCTGGAAGTTTATGGCAGTGATGTGTTAGTGAAAGAGGAACAAAGGACACGCGTTAAACCCTCGCAGTGGAATCAAAACAAAAGGTCTGTGCGAGGAAAAGAGTGTGAACGGCAAGTGGGGTAAAGTTGGGTGGAAACCGGAAACAAGTGATGTCTGCGAAACGTGAACCGACAAAAATGGATGACGGAAAAAGAACATTGTTGAAAATACCTGCACATCCTGCTGCTTTAGTTACTCAAAAGTGTGAGGCAATGAATTTGACAGACCGGAACGGTGAACTGATAAACTATTGGAGGGCTGGCAGATTATCGAATTCACGTATAACAAGTATAAGTATCGGTTGATTTAGGTCACGTAAGGTCAGGGAAAGACACACTTTTGTGGGCTTACAAACTATACGCGCGAAAAAAGACAACCAAACTTCACAATCAAAGCTCTAGTGGCACCTATACGAACTAGGTTGTTCATAGCACGATTCGCCGACTAAAGATTTATTTATCCACTAGGATGGCCAATCAAAATGCCGAAACTCTCAAACCTAACACAAAATGAGCGAGTAGTTGGAACCGCGAAAACGACGACGGCTGGTAGTGTCACGATGACTGAAACACACCAAAACCTCAATTTACTTTGGCTTCCTGTACTCAGTAGGATGTGACCCATTAATTAAGCTCAAACCAATTCGTACAAAGACTGGGTTGAATTTTGGCTGATCTAAGTCATTATGTTGCAATTGGGCTATCAGATAGTGAATCTGAAGCTCACGTTTATCGCTCGTTACTGTATTCAGCCATTCCACCTCTGGGGTGCTGAATCAGATAGGTTGACTCAAGTAAGGCCAACTTCATCGGACTGCACTGCACAGGGTCTACCGTACATGGCATCCTTATCCATTGGGTCTATCCACTGGGTCATAGACTAGTGAAAACTCAAAGGGTGCGTTTTTTTTATCAAGTTTACAATAATTAGACTGCCGGTTTATCTCAACTGGATGACCAGAAAATATGCGAACGGTAGTATGTAGCCCAGCGGTTAGTGACACGGATACCCATCAAGGGACCAGCACTCAAAAGTGGCTCCTGCTACTTCTGCTCACAAAAATTGAGCACTTCCCCGGTTGCGGACCCGAGTCCCGTCCTGGTGTCTGTTGTCGTGACGATAAGACACAGACTGGCATATGGGCAGATTGACAGAGGGTAGTAAGAATAATAGACATTCACAGACATACAAACACACTCAGTCTGCCAGTGGGGCGTGGTCCGATGGTCAGCATCGAAGTACGCATGCGTAAATTAGACGAAAAACTCCGACGGACACGTCAGGGTACACCTGAGGTGGGTATTAGGTAATATTTCATCCCTTTGTACGGTGATCGATCGATAATTGGTACTGACAGACACACTGAAGATTGTTAGCGGCTTTCAGTGAACTTAAGCCGAAGTGACAACAACAAAAAACGGTCAGGTGGCCTGATGGAGCATAACGGACTGCTGTGTAGTTAACTCCGATCACGATCATAAGCTAACTCTATCAGGCGTCAACGATCAGTCTGACTGAGTAGCTGGTACTGCCAGGGTAGATATGAACCTACGATTTCAGTTCTGACGATGGAAACAAACAATTCTGACACCAATCGAGGGACAGACATAGACTCATTAAAAAAGACCGGTGAACTTTTCGGAAAGGCATGGAAAACAACTCGTAGTTATTGCTAGGCAACATTCCGTTTTTCCTTTGGTAGAAAATTTTCGTCAGGTTTCAAGGACAGTCAAGTTTCAACCCACACGGAGAATCAGTCGACAAGGTGACTTATTTGAAAGCACGCCTAAGCAAGTTTAGGTGCAGACCATGTGTTTTTTTGCCACTTACTGTGTGAGAGTAAGGGCTGCAACGAAGGGTCGAGGGTTTCAGTTTTGACCGGGTTTGTGGTTCTGCCTGCTCAACTTGGATGTCGTCCACAATTCTGGTGGCCTGTATTAGTAAGTTGCGCTTAAGACAAGTGGGTTAGCAGGAAAGACTACTGGAGATTTTCAGGTTCGGTTTCCTACTTTGGATCTAAATCACATTTGCTAATGATCCTCCTGGGCTGATACACAGCGCCACGTGTAAGATGAGGGTAATCCACAATTGCCCACACACACCATTCAGATCCTGTTCCTACGTTTACACTGAGATGCGTGGCGATGTCCTCCACAGTGATGGGGATCGTAAGCCCTGACTTGAAACTTCCACATTCTCAAAATCCATTTTGTATCTCGTGTATGATGTATGCCCTAACTTTAAATCTTTAACCAGCGTCTGGTATTCATCTGTAGTTACTGGTGGTTTGGTTATTCTTCCCTGGTACCTACCACTTCTGTTTTGCCATTCTCTGGCTATCAGTACAGTGTAGATCCTTGTTCAATCGATGAATTCATCTTCATGTACACAAGCCCAAGTTTTTTTTCGATTAGGAAGCAATCCCTCACTTGCACCAATACTAGGAGTAACACGTTTTACTTCCTGGAACGTTACTTTAATGTTGGCCGTGTTTAGCGATCTCCGAGTGAACCCAGATGTTTCCGACTCATATACAATGACAGTTGTGCCAAATCATTCCTTACTGGGACCGTAATCACATTAAGCACCGCTGTGATCTAACTCAGTGGGTGCCTACTTTCTTTAACCTTGTTCCTGTGTTTTTGGACCACAGTTCAGACTGCTTCTTCAGTACACAGCGCTCTGACTCGATCAAACATCGATGGGACGATGCTAACGTATACGGATTTGGAACGGACCGACGAGTAACTCAGTAGAGTTATTCATCATCAGATCCACCTTTCTTTTTGGCTTCGATTATGTCTTCCTGTTTCTTGTTTGCACATGTTGAACCACAGTACATATTCTTGACAATAATACATAGCAAATGAGTGCAGACGGTTGCTCAGATGAACACTTCGGCAAGATTCATAAAAAACTGTTATTCAATGGTAAGTATAAAGATATGCTGTCCCAAACAAGCTGTGATGACAGATCGCAAATGTGACAGGTCTCTGTGCGTCTCTTGCCAATTAATCGATCGGTTATATCATACTGACCCGTGGAAAAATTCAGGTCAAACGGCACGCGACTCACTCAACCATACGCCGACTCAAACAATACGTAAGGACTACGGGATCTTCAGAATTCAACGAGCTAAGCGATCAAGCCTATTCCCTATTCACATAGAGTATATGAACCAAATAATCCCGTGATAAGTGAAAGAAGAGTTTTCGAGAAACATACCAATGTGCAAATCAATTTGGTTTTCACGAAAAACTCAAGTGAATCACACGTTTATGAGAGATATCGCAGTAATTTTCATAAAGGCAACTACTCACCAGGTTCCTGAAAACCCATCGACAGCCCACGACCAGTTTCGCCCATCTTGGGGCTCATCAGGCAGACGCAGTCCCCGAGTTTCCGTCAACCTTATGTTCTACTTGAATCCAAATTGGACTGTTTTCGATGATGAGCCCCAAGAAGGGCGAAACCGGTCGTGGGCTGTCGAAGAATTTTCAGCAACCTTGTGAGTAGTTTCCTTTATAAAAGAAGACTTCTTTTCAGAGAAATTGATAGCGCCTTAATTCTGTGTTCTGCCTGTGCTCATTGCGACGGCTGGATAAGGTAGGTGAATGGACAATGATCCAAGAGTCCTAATCACACAACCATAAATATTACCAGTGCAATTTCAGTTGCCCTTTGGAATCGTATGGGACTTTCACAAATGTGCTCGTTACTCACGCACACTACGGTGTACGTCGGTCACTCCGGACTCCAAGTCATTTTGGACGTATCACGTGAAAAAGTGAAATTGATATTCATCATTCGACGAAAGTTTCACGGACTATGTCAACCGAAAGTCAACACGACTAAACTGTTCAGAGTATCCTCGCTTATATGTAGCCCACATCCGAAATTTCATGCGAGTTTCAAATTACTTATTCTCACACAGTTGTTAGAAAAAGACATCAAAATTACATGAAATGAATATGGTGAAGCTAAAAGAAACCAACAACAAAAAGCTTGTGCTATGTGATATCCATTCAAATACTACGAGAGTACCAAGATAAGGATAATAACAGATCTTGGATAAAGCATCTCTCCAACAGACAGCACAGGGACAGACGAAGGACCCCACGAACTTGGATTACCTATCCAGCCTACAAGCAACAATAAAACAGGAACCATTGCCTGCGTTCCCGCATAACCACCAAGGCATGATCTTGGTTAATCACTTCAAGAACGGTCCACTATGTAGACGGCTGTTGCGTATGAAGCTTTCACCAGTCCCAGTGGATGGCATTCATCCTTCCGAGGGAGGGCTGCCACAAATGTCGAACGCTGTTACGCTACGATGCCCGAGCACGTGGGAGGCTCTGATCTGAGTACTTAGGATACGGTCTAAAAATAATTCTGAGGGCATGATATAACATGCTACTCATAAAGTTGCCCAAAAAGTCAAAAGCCAACTAGTGAATTCGCCCTTCTTGAGGTACATCATTTCCGAGTTTCTGTCAATCTCAGGTTCTACTACCAGATTTGTGTGCAATTAAGGAAAGGCACTTATTCACAAATTGTATCGAATATCGTTCCAACTGCAACATCGAGCGGCTTCAATACGCGAGACACTTGATTGGAAAATTTAATAAACAAGGAATTCAGCTGAGATTTAGTTGATTAACACCAGATAAGCTCACTAATGAGTGTATATTGTCACTTTAATTTGAAAATATGCAGCAACACTACGTGATTAAGGTGCTGTCATACAATAGCATAAAAAACCAGTAGGTACTCTGGTCCCGAGCCTATGATGTTGTGTTCTACCACCGCCCGCTTCGGTAACCTGAAGGCTCGAAATGAATACCACATTATCTTATAGAAAGAGCCCCACGCATAATACGCAAACCTTTCTTTATGCAAACAACGCTTTCGTCAACTGGCTTGTGCGACCGTTAGCCCGTGGAAACAGCAGACTTATCAGGGCCAGACGAATTGGTGAACCAGAAACGTAAGTCCTTGGCATAGTAGGCCGAATGACTGGTCCAACCAAAGGTTCACCTTTTACATTTTGGCACGTGGCATGACCCGGTAAGACGAAACCGGCTGCAACAGCTTGGATGCAGATAGTTGAGGTAAAAATCTTAGTTCCACTGGATTCATTTCAATCCTCTCCGTTTTATGAGTGTCACCATAATGTTGTGACGAATGCTCTTGACGACCGGCCACCAATTTTCAAAGGAGTGTGACATTTCGCGAGATTTTTAAATGTCATGTCCAAATTGCTGCTATAGGTGAATGCCACTTGGCGCTGTCTTCCGATTGGCTGTACGTCCATCCCACAGTAATAGGTTATTGCTATGGCCCATCATTTTCGAAAAGGAAAAGCCCCACTACTACTGAAATTCCGGACCTTTATTCGTCTCAGTTGGTTTGGCAAACTTCCTAACAGGAAGCTTATGCCAAATCCTCTCAAACGACTATGAGAGCCGACAAAATACACTCATCCGCAAAACAAGCTTGTTCTGATATGAAATTCAACTGAACCCAGCTGAATCCTTTGTTTACGAGTTTTCAGCAACCTTATGCGTAGTGCTTCGTCTAGACTATGAGAGCCATTTTACTACCCTATTCCGCTACCGATTACCATAGTGTGTTAGTAAAATAAAAGCCAAAACATGTGAACGATTCACTCTGCATGTACTGTGTAACTGATGAGCATGCGCGCACAATAACAACTTAGTGTGTTTGAGGGTCCGAAGATTGAAAGGCGGCCAAAAAGCAGGGCAGTGAAGTGGGGACGACAAAAGTGGAGATGTGACTGACTGACGAACCTCCAGTCGGGGTCCACTGAACAGTGGCAGTTAGATGGAGTGGAAGTGTGGTCAGGAGATAGTGGTGAGAGAAGTAGGGGCATCCACGGTCGCCTGTTCACAATTTATGCTTTGCTGCACGCAGTGATTAGGTGATTCGGCTAACGTGACCACGCGCGAGGTGATGCGAAATGGAAGTATAGTGATCCCTTGCCACATCGCAACTTTCGAGCAGTTAGTTGGAACGTACATTTTTTCTTAGGAATATCGCGGCATCCGCATAACCCGCAATAGGTCGTCTTTATGAATTTTCATTATTCACTTTATTTTATTAACCGCAATATAGGAACCTCAGTTGAAGAGCGGGGAAATAGTAGAACTGTCTGAAATATAGTACAGTGCATATAACATCACAGCACACCAGTAAGTACCCAATGTTGTTAATATGCCGGTGGGAGAAAGAGTCCGGTTCTTGCGATTGGCTTCTGGCTACGCCACATACACTCGAGTCGGGAAGCAAGGATTACTGGCCCGTATGAAAGAATAAGTGTAGATATAGCTAACATTTTCACGGATTGTACACAAAATCCCCCCTTGCATCTGTCTTCCACATGCGTCTAGTATATTTTGAGAGAGCGGACTGGAAATTTAGGGATTAAACAAACATATCGTTTCTCAGCATACCACCCGAGCACTGTAGACTTTTGCCTTTTCCTGAAATTCCGCTCATCGATGATGACGAGGATATAAAGGGGAAAGAAAAGGTGTTGAAGACGACCGCCTATTCAATTCATTGTAGGTAAACCAAACCAGTGATTTGGTGCCATGTGCACTTCGATGGTTGCTTCTCCGACGTAGTAGCTCGGATGCAGGAGCGTCATTGACTGTGTTATTGGGTCACATCATTAATTGTAATTAACCCTGTTGGTGGAGCGTCCCCGGATCACCAGCCCGGAGAAGGGGAAACGGAAACTGCTCACGTAACTGGGTTCAATAGACAGAACTATCGTACGTAATTGCCAGACCAGAAGCTGCCGGTCGCTGGGGTGTCTCCATTCCGGGAATAGCTGGACAAAGGATTTTGCGAAACAGATAGTCTATTGGCATTGGAACTAGCGTGGCCTAAGGAATGTGAGAGCAGAGTGGAAACTTTCCAAGGCAAAAAACCTATTAGAATGACTTTAACATTACTAATACGATGTTCGGAAAATGATTCCGACGCGTTCAAAAGAAGACCGATGAAAGTCTTTGTGTATCTGAGCACAGAGACATGCCTCTGACCCAAAAAACACCGCAGATCAGAATGCGGAAGTGACGATGGAGAGACTGAAGTCAGGCTGATGCCACAGACGTTGGTTGTCAAAATTTTCAACTCGACCAAACAAAGCTAAGCATGGAAGCTATCCCTCAGTCAACAATCATATTCTGTCAATCAAAAACGCACTCACCCCGATGTCTGTTAGTCGTTTTGTCCATCATAAGTTCACAAGATTCAATCTGCCAATGAGAGGACGGAAAATTTCACGCAAGTCAAGTACAGAGTAGTTATCATAATTTATAAGATTGGCGCAAGACTGGGAAGGTAAACTTGTGGGAAGTTGGGGAAACGGAGAACATTTCCCACTTGTTTGGCAGGATAGGACCGACGGTAAGAATTGTATTACAGGGACAATGCAAGGATGCAGGACAGCTAGGTCGTATTCTGTTGGGTCGTAGTGCATAATCCCACTAAAGGCAGATTATACACACACGCAGATTAGCCTCTTCGACAGAATGTTGAAGACAACTCTCATATTGGGACGGAACACAAATGGCTACAGGATAGCAAAATGCTAAGCCCAACTACGTGATCAGATTCGAGTCATAAAATAGCGACATATTTTGTGTGAGTACGTTTGACCGTCACCAAAAAGGACAACGTTCAAACGCCTTGCTGGGGGGGGGGCAGTATTGTTAGAAATAGGCTCGCGTTACTGACGTTTCCCAATAAGGATGCGACAGATGTACCGTGCTCCTCACCTGTTCAGCTGGCTTCACGTGGGGCGGAAGGCGAAATCTAGATTCCACAAGTCACTGGTGCGTCAGGGTGTAACAATGTTTGTATGCGATATTTATGATAACTGGCGTCATACCCGGTACAACTTACTGCTCGATCACCTCCGTGGTTCAACGATGGATTATCTAAACTCCATCCGGAAGTCATCAAGTACAATGCCCAGGATTCGGCCGAACGGGTAATAGTGCTGAAGGAAGCATGAATTAAGTTCGCAAAATATACTCACTAGCTAATCAAAATAGTCCAGTTTGGGTTCAGGTAGAAATAAAGAAACTCGGGGACTGCGCCTACCTGATGAGCTCCAAGAAGGGCGGAACCGGTCGTGCGCTGTCGACGAATTTTCAGAAACCTTAGAGCATTGCATGACTTAAGTTCCTTAAGAAGTGGTGAATGTTAGCACGCGAGTTTGGTACTCTGGCTAGCATTTCAGCTCCTAGATAACTGCGTTATAAATCCGGAATCCCTAGGCTACCGATGTTCGTTTGAGACTGTAAACAGGCATGCCACTGATTCTACGCTTTTCTGTGCAGGTGGCACGGTTCGTCACGCTACGCTAGTGTGAATCCGATGCGCATGTTGCCATGGCATCTGATTTCAATAAACAAAACATACTGCAATGCCAACTGGTATGGGCGTCTATGACCAAGTGAGATATCAGTACCTTCTACACTGAATGCGTATCAGATGCAGTGACGACTATGTCAACAATCGAACAACTCTTCTCCTTATCTGCACACGTGAATGGTTGTGAGGCAAACAATTATTACCAAGTTGTGCTGTAAGAGTATTCATAAAGTTGTTCTCCTTATTGATCCTGTAGTTGCCATGACAAGGGAGACCACATGACAAATGCTCACAATCATTACCACTGAAGTTGGAAATAAACTGTCGAAATGGCTGTCATGGGTGTGGATTTGCAGAATGATTAATCGAAGTGAGTATCAGACCACCACGTATTGTTAGGATGAATGGGACTCCCTGGTGTGGAGCCTCACCAGCTGCTTGTGCGGGGTGTTTACTAGCATGTTCGAACACAATTCATATGTTGGACACAGTGTACTCAACTTCTGAGACAGTTAAATTCACGCCGAACAAACAGAGTCGAGGGATTGCATATCCCACCGCAACAGCCCCGTGTTTTGTTTAAGTTTGCATAATTCAGACAGTTATGGTGCATTGCCTGTACGTAGGAAGCAGCACCGTGGCTTTTTTTACTTGTCTATCCAAAACTCGCCAACTGGTCAAAATGTCGTCATACTTTGGTTTGTGAAAATAAGATATTCCTGAAAATATTGTGCCAGCCTCACATATACAACCGAACTTCAAAACGATGTTCAGTGATGTTGAAAGTGCGAACACTGTTGAACCAACTCTTCATCCATAGCTTCACTCTTCACTCTATACTAGTCTTCATGATCATACGGCAAGTAAATAGAGATACTTAAGTCTGATACACTGCTGTTGATGCTCCCGCGCCGTTCCCATTGACGTGCGTTTTCTGTGCGAACAATTTGATATGCACATGGGCTGGTTTTATTGAAGTTTATGGAACGAACAATCGGCTGAACTCGGCGAGAAAGTTAACCCCGTGACGAAAAAAACAGTTTTTCTCTGTATTTAGCTCAGTGGTTAGAGCGTGCATTTACTAACCGGAAGGTCCGTGGTTCGAACCCGACCTCTGTCTCCCGATTTCCCCTGTCCGGACTTGGGCAGCCTGGCATTATCCTAGCCCTCGTGCTTCCTTCTGGTGACATGGCAGCTAGACAACGAAAGGGTGCTACAGCTGAAGGATTTTTTCACTAAAGACAAACAACTTTCATCACTGGATGGCGTCTCGTATCAGACCCTGATGACAATGAGTGGCTAGTTGCAAGTATTGACAACAGACCTAACGCACTCACTTCCCACCGGGTGTCACCGAAGTACAAACGGCGAGACTGATGGACAACATATGCGTGTGCACGAAAGGATGAGTCGCCTCAGGTCAATTGAGCTGTGACAAATTCATTCGTTACTTTGACAATAAACGAGGTGCACAAATTTGTGGGAGGAAATGTGTTGTGTCCCAAGCTTCAGATGTCACCGAACCATAATAATGACAATGACGAATTGCATGACGCGTTGATGAAATTACTTCCCTTATTTAGGCTTCCAAGCACAACTCTTGCTTCGGTATGAGTCGATTACGGGAAGAGGAGAGCAGCATAAGTAGTCTAGGCCCATAACCCGACTAGACAGAGCATACGGGTGGCGGGAGGGGGCTGTGGAAAACAGGTCCGTAAGTACATCCAAGTGGATGAAAGAACTGGTGAAGGGAAAAACCTGACATTGCATGAAGTTAAAATCTGTGCGCAATTTTACAGGGGTGGGTGGGTATGAAGACTGCATCATTTGAGGAGTATTGGAATGTTCCTTAACGGGATTTGTCCGAACGAACAAGGACGACGCCCAGTGTAGTATTCTGGCTTAGACGGACTGCACAAAGTGATCAATACCTCCAACTTTCTTTAGTTAGGCTACCATCGTACCCTTATTTTGCAGGAGAAAAGCAGTCCTTCATGTTAGATGTGGTACCTTGAACAATGGTAAGGTGGCCGTTATGTATGCGATTATGCTTCAATTTCTATGGTTCTCCTATCGCGGATGCAATTCAATTGGACATTCGAACAATACTAAGTGACTCTATGGTGGCCCGCTAGATTTCGGTTTCAAAATATAGTGCCCAAACACAATTAAGTCTATTAACGTTTTCATCGAAGATAAACCATTCAAAATAACTGACGCGTCAAAAGAAAGTTATTGTTTGGGGCAGAGATCAGGTTTACACTCAAACGACAGATCCTCTCTCAACATATACGTTATCGGTCCGTAAAATTCATATACCAGCAAAAAACGATCATTTCAAGGCGGATAAAACTGAAATCAGATTGAATAACTGCCAGCAGAACTCTTAAACGGTGAAATGTATACCAAGCAGATGTTACGGACCGAATATGTTGCGAGGGGGGTAAAACTTTGTTTCTGCAATTCAACAGAGAGTTGTCGCAGTTGTTAAAGCGCGAATTTATTGACCAGAAGGTCAAACCCGACTTCTGCATTTCGACTTCTCCTATCTAGGCTTAGGCAACCTGGCAGTATCCCAGCGCTCGTGCCTCCTTCTGGTGGCATGGCAGTCAGGCACCGAAAGGGTCTTTAAGCTGAATGATTATTATTGTCATCTCAAGGAAACCCGTTTACATGCACACAAGATCTGGTCTAAAAAAGAACTCCACACGCGTTTTAACATTCATATCACGGCACGTCCGGAGATGCTTCGACATCTGCATTTATACATAGTCCATCAATCTAATAAAGAAGAATGGCACCCTAATTTCAGGAAACTAGAGAGTGAAATCGACTTTTGCCTCAAACAAGAGTACTTTTGTGAATATGTATCCCACTTTGACCCGGATCGTCCCGAAATTGTTTGATAGAACCTTTAAATTAAGAATTAAATATAGTTGCCTCCTTTCAAAGAGACTACCCGTCAGATTAGGACACTTGTAGTTTATCGCTTGAAGTGGCCTTTGTTAACAAACTCAGCCGCTCCCCCCACGAAGGAACGACGTTGCAGAATGTATCCTTTGGGACCGGTTATTTGATATCAAGTCCCAGAATGGAGTAAATGCATATTTGGATTGAGGCACAGAGCACAACCCACCCCTCGTCCTGGAACTGGGTCAACCATTGGTGGACATCAAAAGTGTGCAATGATGGGGTGGAGTAATCAGTAGTCGATAGGGCGACTATCTTTATGAAGATGTAACGTAAGTTTTAATCGTCACACACACACACACCGAATGTCATGAGGATACGAGGCAGTTACCTGAGGAAAAAAGATGCACCGATTGTTTAAGAAGTACTGCAGTCACCTCATGTCGAACGCTTGTAGAGATGAATGTTAACCTGCAATATCTTGCATACGTTTGGTCACCAGACGATATAACTTCACGGGTATGATGCAGAGTCGGCATTTCCTGCTATCAGCTTGCGTTTAATTAGTTAAGCCGACATTCAATTGTCTCAGCGTGGTCGCCTAGTGGACGACCCGATTTCCCCTATGAAGATTACTGTACTGTTTTCTGTTGCCTCTGTACTTCGCGAAATTGCTGATTCATGGACTTGTCACTCGTGTGTCCATCTTCGAGGGTACGGAACCCACATATCGGAGTTCCAGCCTTTCACACTGCACACAACCTCGCTCAAAGTCGACCTTGGTATGCCCGAATAGGACTACAGTAAATGTATCTTTAAAATCGCAAGAACCTGAGTGCTGGTCCAGACAGTGTGTCCTTATCACCGGGATTATTGAGCTAATTTTGCTACAACTAAAAGCAAAATCACGGCCATCGACGGTTGGCATTATCCGTTTAAAATCTCGGTTGAAATTCTTGCCCTATGTGTTCCACGCCTTATTCTGGATTACCAAACAGGCAGCGAAGCTGAGCAGACAAGCGCATGTCTAGTCAGACTGGATTTTATAAAATTGATCGATCATTGGCAGGCAGCTACTTAGCAAGAGTGCCCTAATTTGCTGTCAGCAGTGATCAACCACAGTGAAAATCTATTGAAATTGTTCATGTGTGTTTCTTCTGAAGACGCTGCCTTTGTCGTGATGAGATACCTTGATAATGGTGACCAAGGCACTGTGTTTTCAGAACCTGACATCGTTGCGCCTATATGGGTGGAGATCATTCGAATAAGCGAACAGTTCGCGAAAAGGGACCCGAAGGGCGTTCATCCCGTGATTGTTCACGAATAGCTAACTCATTTCACCTAAGCTAACCGGTTTCTCCATTCCAGCTATCGTGATCCTGTGCTCCATAGTTGGGAAAATGTCGAACTCACCAATAATTTGTATATTATGGGTTCGAGTACCAGCATTCAGTCAGGATGGCGTCGTGCCTTCTGGAATGATTATGGTGCTGGTGTGACGGATATCCTACTGATGGGGCATGCGAGTAGTACGTCTTCGCGTAAATCCGCTTTGCGTCTCTTGAAAAGTGAGATCTATTAAGGAATTCGTGGAGTCTCTCTGTAGCATTTACTTGCAATTGAGTAACAGTCAATGAATATCCAGGAATGTTCAGGAAGACGCGTTCAATGAGAAGATGGATATTCAGGTTTTGTAAACAAGATGCTCCCCTGTCCAATAGTCTGTAACTGTTTAGTTGGTATTTTCTAATGAATAACCCACCAGTGACTGCCTTCTTCCTTTCACTGGTGCTGATTTCCTCTATGGTTGAACAGGTCTTATAGATCAGTGATTTGTGTTTTGAGGGTCTTGTAAAGAGGGCTAGCAGCCAAAATTCACTGGCTGCTACGTTCAAATGAGGTATGTATGATTAATTGTTTGTATGGTTAGTCAGTGTTTGGACCCTCAAAGAAGACCACCCCTAGGTGATCTTACTTGAGCCGTTCCCTATCATCACTCGGTAAGCTACAGGGCTCGATTAGCTTACGGTACGCCTGAAAATGTCTTCAAGACAGCTAGACTAAAGGGTGGGATTACGTGTCAACATCAGATTAGGTATTCTGTAAGCTATGAATTGTTTTTGTACACTGCCTTTGACCTTGAGTTGCCTACCAACATATTCGCGTTCTTTCTTGCCCCGGTGAGTATATGAGCTTTTCACTTTTTTCACCAACGTTAAAAAGTCGATATTGCGGACACCATCACGAAGCAACGTATCTGCAGTCGCAAAACAGAAGTGACAGAACGCATAAACAATCATGCTCCCAATCTTTTATACTTTGCATAAAAACCAACGGACCCGCCACACGATATACGACCAAACTTATTCGCCCGATGTATGGTTTTGAATGACATTTGCTCTCAGCTGAAAAGTCGTGGGAACAAAATATCACTAAAAGACTGGGCAAGTGGACTGGACAACCACACACATTCCACTCAGGTCGTAAACTGGTGGGGTAGCTCTGCACATTTTTGTAATTCGAAAAAAATGGGTCCGACAACTCAATCGTCCAGTTATTGGACACACACTCTTTTATGGCGTATCTGTCGCAAAACGCGCATCTTTTCCGGGACAAAACACACTGGAAGCTAGACAACACGCCAAGATGGCTGACGTTCGACACAAAACAGCACAATGACTTCTCTTGATCGATTCCGAGGATCACATTCGGGGCAACTGAACCACTATGCGGACAAGCAAGTCAAATCGGGATCCATACAAAGCGGCCGCAAACCGAGGGCTAGCGATTTTGCAACGGGTGAGGGATAACACAGAATCACGAGACATGGTCTATGAAGTATCACGCATGGCCGTTGGTTTGTAGCATTCTGAGGATTGGTTTGCCAATCGCTGAGCTTCCCAAAATACTTTTACGAAAATACGACACACGGCGCCAGAATGTAGCTTCTGGCCGTATTGAGGTTGGTCAACTAATGACAGTTCGATTGTGAAGCAACTAGTGCGGATCGCCAAAAGGAAGAAGTTTGGCGGGAGCATAATAAGTATCAACAGCGGAGTCAGTGACCAACTGTCGGACCGAACGAAACTTTTGAAAATAAAAGGAAGCCTTCGAGGATAACACCAACTAACGTCCATGTAGCCGTGTGGAAATTAGGCTGGTGTTAATGCGAAACTTGAGTGAATCCCAGCTAGACCCCTAATTCTTCAACTGAATGTGTTGCAAACAGTCCGCCTAATGTTCCCGTTGGTACGATATTTGAGACATCGCAGTGCGTTTTCTGGAAGGAAAACCACTCGTAGGCTTGCTGAGGGCTCTTCGATAACCAAAGACCGGTTTCACCCTTTTGCTTCGAGTTCACCAGATAGGCGTTTTTTCCAAGTTTCCCTCAACCTTATGTAATACTTGAACCCAAACCGTATGTGATGCGAGAACTACAGTCATATGCACGCCAATTTCATTTTACCGAGAGACTACATGAATTCACAGCTGAATCTCTGGTTTATGATATTCTCCAGCTGAAAGTGCATTTTGTTTCGTTTACGCTCCAAAATATTACGCTAAACTCTAATTACTGTACGTTTTGGGCTCATGGTTGGTGTACGGCATTTAAAACTTAAGGCTTCCATTGGACAGGGGAGTGAATTGACTCTGAACATCAAGCTAAGCAAATTTATGCTTTTACAGTAGTTCCCGCTTGATCTCTGGTTTATGATATTCTCCAGCTGAAAGTGCATTTTGTTTCGTTTACGCTCCAAAATATTACGCTAAACTCTAATTACTGTACGTTTTGGGCTCATGGTTGGTGTACGGCATTTAAAACTTAAGGCTTCCATTGGACAGGGGAGTGAATTGACTCTGAACATCAAGCTAAGCAAATTTATGCTTTTACAGTAGAGACTTTAGGATAGCCAGGCGAAGTTGCATCAGTGCCAAGACATTATGTGCGTCAGTATAGCTTGTCATTCATAATTTCACTGCAGTAAAACACTTGATTCTTTACTGTCCTCTTGAGACCTAGTCAACTTGAAGTGGTCTCGACGAACAGCGGAAACAGCCTCTTAGTAACTCAACGGGTATAACGCGACAATGAAAGGAGTCGACAGATGTCTTTATGATTGACATGATCATAATAACGGGAAGATGCGATCGACGGAGAATGGGATAAATTAACTCAAAGAATAGAACAAACCAGATTTCGCACAGCTATATATACATAATTCGAGCAAGTGGGGCACAAGATATTCTTGCCCTTGTTATCTCCTGTAAAATTTGTTTATAAAATCATGAGACCATAACTCGGGGGTACTTGGAGATGATATCACTAAAATATATCATTAAAATGCGAGATAGAAATAACAGTACGCGGATCCACCAAAGGCATTGCTACTAAAAGCAATACTATTTGAGCTCTGAAAACAGGTTCATGCTCGAAATAACTGTGTTCCTCTGCCTCTTCGGCTCGTTTACCTTCCACCCATTCACTCCTTGCCTTTAACGTTGTTCAGAAGTCAGTCGCAAGGCATATTGCGACAGGCTTCTGTATGTTCGCTCGCTGATCTTATTCCTTCAGGTCTAAATCAATGGCAAGGACTTGTGTACAGCACCAAAATCGGATCAGAGAAAACCGCCTGGGCCCATTCAACTATGATTAGGCGTCTAGTGGTTTGACCATTACCGACCAGCAAATACGACTTGGATGTCAGTCATTCAGGTGGAAACATTCTACAAAACCTTAGAGTAAAGAAAATGTTGTATTGGAGTCTGCCGATAATCGAGCTGAGAAGATATAGACTCCATCTGAAATTCAGCGAATCAGGTCGTAAGTATTGCCATCTCAGCAAACAAATCAACAACTACTAGTAAGCACGACTATGTCAGGTGACCAGCTATCTAACATAGGTTGAACACAACAACTGGCGTTGCGAACCTCTCCTGCTGATAGCGATCGAATTCCATCAGTCGCGCTCGTGGTGCCTCTCTGAGCAGTTTATCTGTATGGATCAGAACGGCAGAAGTTCAGAAGGTTGTTACCTCATTCCGGGGTTTGTGATTAGGTACGGTTTGTCTAACTAAGCGAACACCTTTATTCGTGGGATGTCCAAAATCCTTACAATTCCCAAGATCACAAGGGTGGAAGGTATGTTTAAAAAAAGTTGTGAAATATACGTAACACAATACATATAAGGCCGTTAAAAACTTCGACAGCCCACGAGGGAGTTTGTCCTTCCAATCCGGGCTCATCAAGTAGGAGCTGTCCTCGGGTTTTCGTCAACCTTATTTTTTACTTGAACCCAAATTGAACGAAATTCGAAAAATACACTAATTTGCATTTCAGTGTGGTTCTCCAAGAGATGCACTTGAAAGCCGGCCGAATTTCTCTTTTATAGTGTTTTTCTCGCGTGAAACTAAAATTGGTATGCAAATGAGTGTATTCTTCGAAGGACACAGAATCTTGCCGAATTCAAGCTGAACACGTTTCATCATGTAAAATGCGTCGGTTGGCGCAGAGTTGATCAGCAAACACTAAAGGTATCATAACTATCACAGTAAGATTGCGTCATGTCTTTTGTCGTTAAGACTTGGACTCCTGGTGGTTTTCAGAAGGCGAATAACTCACATGAGAAGCAACATCCAGGACAAAAACTATGGGACTACGCAAAGATGGAGAAATTCTTCCATGGATTGCGCTTCAGTGCACCTGCTGACACCGGAAATAAGATATTCCAAAGAGCTATGAGTTGAAGAGGTTGACAAACGGAACACGCGAGTTATTTATCTGAGAGTAGGGTTCGTTTCATGGATTCCATTCTACGGAGTAAGCAACAGTATCGAAAAAGCAACTGACAGTGACCTATCAGAGGCATATGGACGAGGTCATATTGTGAGTAACAAAGTCCCCTTGAACTTCTGGGGTACCTGAATACAAACAACAAGGAGATATGATATTTTGACGTCTGAAGTCAGAATCTGGTATTGAGTTTTAGAATGGTCTGATTTCAATTATCGTGCCGTGAACGATGTACAAGACGTGTGGATTCCAAATCTACTGTATTGCTAACTAATCCACTGACGTCCGTTGTGCGTAATCGATTGGCTTTGATATTAAATGTGATCTATGGGCGATGACGACTCGGTTCTTGCGTTACGGACATGAATTCGGACCACCTGTTAAGTAATGGACCGGCGTTATCTGGGCTTGAGCATACGCTGACTCAACATGAATATCCGCCAGATTGCCTAGGAAACACAGGGTTCAACAAAAGTATCCACAACTTTATCACAAACACAGAGTGTGTACTTAGAGAAAACGTGCATTTTTTGGAAGAAAGAGAACACCCCGAAGCGACTGAAGAGTGTCCGAAAGCTACAGGGATCCCTCGGGTTATTAATACTGCACAGTGGAACAGTCATGTGGTGAAACAGTGCCGTGCGAGTATGCCCACACGTCCAAATCACGTCCGATTTCGTCATGTGCCGGAGCAAAGGTCAGGAAGTAGTTCACGCATTTCACGCCCACCCGATGGCCAAGGCACCCCGTACACAAGAGCACAGACAACCATCTATGATTAACCGAGTCAAAGAAATCAACCGCTCGAGAACCGATGTGGACGTGCAGGAGAGACTGGTGTATTAAGAGCAGATCGACCATCAAATACGGTCACAAGTGAATGGCGTAAATATATCTCTGTAACTGCATTAGTACAGTTTTTCTGGCCGCCTTCTTGTCTTCTGACTGAAACCCGGTAGCATTAGAGAACGTGAAGAAATACAAAACACGGCGAATACCACCAAACGCGTCATACCTGAGATAGATAGATTGGCTGGTTCCTCGGTGATTGAAACACAACTGACATGACATACGAAAGCAAAGAAACTACACTAAAGTCGTTGAGCTTGGATACATGATTCAGTGATGGTTATGAGGTGCAGCTTTCAGTAATGAGAAATTCAGTTGATATTGCTGAATGAGTAGCAGTCGATTCACACATCAGCTCTGAGACTACCTCCTTTCCAGTCCAAGAACCGTCTGAGATTTAAACTGATTCGAGATGCCAATCCAATAATGCACAAGCGGTTTGGTCCACTAACGTCTCCAGTCAACCAGGGAAATAGGTTTAAGCGGATGCGAGTAACTCTCGTACGTTGCAAGAAATAGGGTTTATTGTGCCGACAAACGCTCAGTTACAAATTCAGTTGAAGTAAATGGAAGATTCAGAGGGGATTCACCTGACTATGTCGTTTGTAATACTCATAAGAGTTTTCTCCAAAGTTCCTACGGAATTTAGGAGTAGTACTGAGATCTAATGTTCTCCGAGAATGCGCAAAATTTGTTGTTGAAACTGTAAGAAATTTATTCCAAAGCGTACCCAAAAGATGTCGCTCACACATTGGTGGTTCAGAAGTTAGCATGCCAAATTCCATCGTTTCCAGTGATAGTACGTGTGGTGAGCCCAGTTTGGTCTCTCGTGAGAAACAAAGTTATAATCAAATGAGAGTATTTGTCGACTTAGCTGTTATATTTTGTATGAGAAACATATTTTTACACCCACGTGTGGTCCAACATTCGTCGTTTTGCTGAAACATTTCGGTAAAGATGTATGGATACAAGGCTACAATGGTTTGGTGTGAAATTCGATGTCCCATACTGAGCAGTGGTACATCTGTGGATTGCTGTACAAACACTTTAAGACCAATAGCAAAACACGCTGCTATAAATCTTGTTAAAAGTTACCGAGGTGCCCTAACAGCGAAAGCGTGTGGAACGACGCGATCGGCAACTCGAATTTCGCTCTCATCTTAAGAACGGTAGCCAAGGTTTCCGGCTCAGTGCTTCCTCAAAATTCGTATTAAAAGCGCTCTTTTGGAACATGAGTCCATTTCGATAGACATGCAGCCTAGCCCAACTCAATCGATCATCCTGCATAAAGTTAGTTTCGATGTTGGAATCCAGGTTCGTATCGTGCGGTACGACTGCATTCATCGCTGTGGACTGCTATCTCCTCCAAGCTTGACAGAATAGATAAGTCGACAACCCAATCCGTAAATGTGGCATAATTAACAGCCATCCAAAATACTGATTCGAGCAGCGACGCATTCTTATGCCTTCACACAGACGTATACATGCACACCTTGAAGAGTGGAGGAATGGTTGGCTGGTGAATCGCGCGTGCCTGCCAATTTCTTAACGATGCACTCAAAAACAATGCAACCAAGCTTGTCACGCATGCCAACAAAGTCTATGCATAGTTAGGATTCCAGTCATGAGCAAGAAAAAAAGGGTTCCACATCTTTTACAGTTGGCCTAAGTCCCGGACTCCCTGAGAAGGACTTCTGCCTTATTGCAGGGTGATTGTGGCACGTGAAATTTCAAGGACTGTCTTTGTTGATTTTCTGGTCAGCAGGTAGAAACCAGTCCAGAGTCACTTTCGGATCTACAAATGTCCACTTCAGTCCGTTTTAACCGATGCCATTTCTACTTCTATAGCACGACCTAAATCCGAGTCGTTTTCTGCTACTTATCGTAATTCTCTGTTCCATAGTCCGATATTCTGTATACTGTATTTCGGTAATGACAACCTGAACTGAGGAAACTACTCACAAGGTTGCTAAAAACTCTTCGACACCCCACGAACGGTTTCGTCCTTCTTGGGGCTCATCAAATAGGCACAGACTCCGAGTTTTGGTCAACCTTATGTTCTACTTGAGCCCCAATCGGACTGTTTTCGATGATGAGCCCCAAGAAGGGCGAAACCGGTCGTGGGCTGTTGAAGAATTTTCAGCAACCTTGTGAGTAGTTTCCTTTATGAAAATATACTGCGATATCTCGAATATCGTGCTAACTGAATCATGAGGCGGCCTATGTGCAGCACATTCAGTTGTAGAATATCATAAACGAGAGATTCAGTTGAGTCCCTCATGAAAACCAAATTCATTTGCAAATTAGTGCATTTCTCGAAAACCTGAACTAATGTCATTTGTCGGTCCCCATACGTCTGCTGTTTGTTCGAAATTTCACATTGGATTATTATTTGATACGACTATGTTGAAAAAAGATCATCGGGTGTATAAAGATTTCTCTGAAGTGATTTAAGCCTGAGAACGACGACAATGTGAGGTTTCGAGCAAAACTCCTGACACCATAAACCTATATCTAACACGCATTCAGCTGTAGAACCCTTTCGGTGCCTAGCTGCCATGCCACACGAAGGAAGCACGAGGGCTGGGATACTGCTAGGTTGTCCAAGCCTAGACAGGGGAAGTCGAGTGGCGGAGGTCGGATTCGAACCACGGACCTTCCGGTCAGTAAATTCGCGCTCTAACCACTTGGGCCATCTCGCCCCCTATATCTAACACAGGAGACTGTGAATGACAAGGAAGGACATGAGATGAGTTTATTCCGACTGTGGAAAGAGAAACTGCGAGCTACATGGACGTTCATAATCAACTGTTTGTCGGGAAGTCATAAGACAACATTTGGAAATGTCTGGCTTCCTGGAATGATCACAGCAGGCAGTGAATAAAATCAAGACAACCATCGCTTGTGACATTGAAAAAGTAACCAGTCTGTCAGGGTGCGCGCAGTGAATGTACGGTTTGTTCAACCACGCACCCAGCAGCCTAATTCCGATTGGTCGGAAACACCGGAAAAAACGGTAGTATAAACACAGCTAAGGAACACTCAACGTATAGGAGTGGAGACAAAAAGGTTTTTAACGGGCAAAAAATGGAAGAAACCCGTTTTAGGAAGACTGTAAAAATGGCTGGTGGATCACAAGTGATACACTCCACGGATATGGTTCAGGCATGCAATACAGACGAACAATCATTCGTATTATCTTCAGTTTGAAATTCCATCTATAAAAAGTCAACCTACCAAAAGTGCATGGACCCGACCAATTTTAACTGACGGCAACACAAAAAAGACTTCACGTCAGTTGCACATATTGTCCTTGTGATGATTTAAATTATGTTATCATTTAAGTATAAAAAGTAGACACAAGCCGTTCAGGTGCGGTGCCCAGCCATCATGGCTGAGATACTGTCAGGCCGCCCAAGCCCAGACAAGAGCAACTGAGGTGGAAAGATTGGGTTCGAACCACGGACCTCGCGGACATAATTTCGCGCCTTAATCACTGAACTCTCTCGAGCTCACATGATCTCATTAGTGACGCTGAAATGGCACTCAAAGGTACGATCTCCCATTTTACCGCTGAAACTCTTTTCAAATTTGTATTGATTTTCTTCCAGTGTTCACATTGCCTACATGGATTCTACGATTTAGTAGTGACTTTTTTCTGCCCTAAAGGACACTGAATAATAGGGCACGCACTGGAAATGTGACTGACTTCAGACAATGTCTGGTGCACTTTGGCGCTGCTAATCCGACGTCACTGTTGCTGAATCATGAACAGGTTCTAGGCCAAATGATATTTTGATAGTAATGTACTAAGTGCAGTACACGGGGGAAACAGGTTCGGAAGCTTAATTACTATGCCAAGATCTGACTGGTCATGACACACTGAATGCAGCGGGTCGAACGTCTTTAGCGGTCAACATAACAGAAGCGAAGAAAACACGAGCACTCGATGTTCACGACTTTTACTTGTATCTAACAGATCGTGGGAGAAACAAAGGAATCTACAACGACGCACCCCGGAAGCATGATTGGATCACGGAGAGAAAACGGTTGCGTGACAACAACTTGATCGGAACAAACTAAACAAACTGCTGAAGTGAAATGGTAGTGACAAGATCCATTGTTTAGCTAGTACGGTTGAAGTCGGTTAGTAGGGCTGACATCGGAACAACAATAGATGATGTGACCGTAACTGGGGACGGGATTATGAGACTGAATTCTAATATACATGTCAATAACACTAGGACCAGAGTTAGAAGTTTCCGAGTGACATCAGAATAAATAACCGGTGAGAATGACATGAATCTGGAAGACATTCGCTGTATTTGATTGTTCGGACTGGAATAGGGGAAGCCAAAGTTTGGTCAAATGCATCGATAAAGATGGAATACGAAATACGGAACCAGTCGCAAGTTCGAAACCCACAGTCACAATGAGATACGCGAGATTAAGTGAAACTAACGCCGTAGTGAAACTCACTTTTCCATATTGACTGAAATACTCGCTCAGTTCTTCATTTGTGGTCTGAGTGGCGACACCGCCAATAAAAACGCGTTTGGTCCGCGTCGTTAGCTGGATACGGTGCGATCAAAGACAGAGGGAGCGTAAGCAAGGCAGACGAACATCAAAAGTCGCACCTAGGTTGCCATGACTACTTTTACGTTTCTAGCACGTTCGGTTTTACGACATCCAGACGAAAAAACAAGAAATGAAGTTTTTTCTAACTAAATTGACACCTCCAAAGGACAATAAAGTCTCAATCACCAGAAGTACCAAATCTATTTCGTAAGCCTTTAGGAATGGTATCGAGAACTGTGTGGGCTTCAGTCAGGCAACCTACAAATGCTAATGCGACCAGTGTATTTGCCTGAGCATATACAGGCATTTCATGCAGACGTTATCAGCCCGCGCGATGAATTGGGTGGATACAGACAATCGGGTCCAACGCTTCTCCCGAACACCAACAAATCAGTAACGGGCGCTTTGGTTAAATAATGCTGTGTTAGCTGAAAGTGAGAGAAACTGTCATAAATATCCACACTGTTCCCCTTTGATAATCGTAGCCTCTCCGAACGATCACGGGGATATCACGTGTCAGTGAATTGATAAATACATACAGAGAGCCGCTTCCAGGCAGACAGGTATGATATACAGGTCGCGATTGAGTTGAACCGTGTACTAACGGAAGTAGTTACATATGCACAAAATATGTCACCGATAATTGACGTGATAGCGTAAGGAACCACCGAAATTCGACCAGCCGAAAATCCGTAGTTGAAACATAGCCTCAACACATAAAGATATGTATGCCTCGAAATGTCCCGAACTAGGTTTTACGGTTCAGTTTAGGCAAACTGGTTTGTGATCGTATCGGACACGGATTGGCACGAAACAGTTCGACTTCATTTCAGCATCTCATATGATCCACCCAACAGGTAGGATGACCCAGTCGCCAGATAGAGAAACGGTCCTACTAGGGTTTGTCAAATAACCCGGACAGAATCCGTTTGGCAAGTGGTCATGCGTACCGGTCCGAAACAACGATTCCGATTTTATGATGTACGCACATCAGTCTACATGGCCCCACAACTACACATTGTTGCTTCGAAGCACCCGTGAGTGGTATCTTTACTTCCGAAGTTTTCTAATAAAGAAATGAGAGGAATGCATAGGTTAGACTTTCACGGCTGAGGTATAAAGGTTTGTGAACAAAAACAGTGAGTAGTCTACATGAGATTGGTGCTAATCAGTCCGCGTGCCACTATCGTTGGTTCAGACGATGTGAGTTGTAACGCCTGGGAAACTAATACTACCCAGGTGTTCCCAGAGGTAGGACGTTCGCTATCTCACCACTTCTGAATGACGTCCCGTTGTGTTGTTCCTGTGCGGAACCTGTGGCTTGTGCATAACGAAAAAGGGATCGTTGCTGTAACACCCTTCCGGTGCCTAACTGTCATGCCACCCGGAGGAAGCACAAGAGCTGGGACATTGCCATGTTGCCCAAGTCTAGACAGGGGAAGTCGAGAGGCAGAGGTCAGGTTCGAACCACGGATCTTCCGGTCAGTAAATTCGGGCTCTAACCACTTCAGCCATCTCGCTCGCCGAAAAATGCTCGGGTCTAGAACACTTCACTATTGAAATGATGATGCAGTGGGAACATTAAATCGGTTTACCAAATGACCCTACCGCAAAACTTCGTCCCCATAAATAATTTCTTCTAAACTCTACCAATGCTGCTATAGTTCCACAAAATCACAAACCATGAAAGTAACATCTGCTTCACGTCAGTCTACCCCGAATCACGTGGTATCACTTGACTGACGATTAACTTAAACGCCGCCCAAACCTATTTCCAAAGTTACCCTGTTATTCCCAGCCTGTTATTAGCAGTAATTTTATTAACGGAATATTAATGATTGAACAACATGAATGTGATAATAGCTAACCGGTTGTGATGTGTCACTAATCAAATAGAGGCCGAAAATGTCAGCGAGGCGAAAAAATCAACCAGTTTACCCACAATCTGATAATGTGAAAATTATTAAACCCAACAACATTTCCAATGTTGTCAGACAGTTGTGCGAGAAATGAAACTTCCCCAGACAGCCACGCACTCTCACTTCAGTGGCATGCTCCTCAAACCCAGACACACACACACACAAGTGAAAAGAAGCACTGTTTGATGCTACGAGTTGGAGTGGCAGTCCGACTACGTATTGTCCTCTTGGTTATAATTTGGAGTACAGCTTCCGCAGTGAAAGGGGAACTAGTACGCGTAGGTATGCGGACAACGGTTCCTTGTCGCTTCGCAATTCCCATGGAAAAAGCACCACCGCGGTCACGTGCATTAATGCCTTGGAAAAACACATTGTTCGTGCAAAACATTTATTTATGCGTGTGTGATTATGCGGTTGTACAAGCGGAATTTACCAACCGATGTGACTTCTATGAGAATACCACTCCTAGAAAAGGAAGTACTCCAACAGAAAGTAGCTACTCTGAGGTTAATGAATTGTATTCCACGAACAACGCCACACCCACTTGCCGCTTTAGCAGAGATTATGAAACGGTTGACTTCTATGGGAAACAATACAGTACATCAGACGCATAGTTGTCCTTCAATTTTCCTCAGTCTTGAATGACAAATAAAAACGATAAGTGAATTCAAACCAACCTCCATTTGTTGGAATAAGTGAAAAACTAGAAGATATAGTGGCCTGTGTTGACACATCAAGGCGTTAGATTGATGAGTGTCTTCAAAGTATGCTATGGAATCTCTTCAAGATATCGGATGCTTTGAGATGATTTCACATCGGAATCATCTTGCTTAAAACGCACTTAGTGGGGAACACACGGCTTCAAAAGTCAAACCACAATATGAAGCCTATCCAGAATAAGATGAGCTGCCACAGAGTGAGGCGAGTGGCTTGTGCACCACGTGAAACCTAATGAGATTCGGTGTGTTTGTTGCATCGTTTTTCCTTCATTTCTGTTTGAACCCACCCACAGATCTTTGCAGGACCCAGAAAGAGTACGACAATGCGTTTTCGACAGTTTTTGACTGGACGATATGACAGATAGGAGTAAGATCTCGAGGCGAACCGAGGGAAACAGGGTTGCATTGTTATACATCCAAACATGATGTTGTTCTATGGCGTGATGGGTAGACCGAAAATTCCATCATCATGCACGTGGAGCTGTCGCGCGTTCAAGGCGTTCCTTGTGCAATCTTCGGCTTCTTGTTCTCTGTACAGGATAGTGGGAATCCGTTAGGGTGGTGGTAGTGTGTAGTTTATGTCGTGGTGGCACAGCGAAGGTGTGAGCAACCAATCGCATACCACCTTTTTTGATGTCAGCGGTGTGTCGGAACGCTAGGTTGTAAGAAAGTTGACTGTTGAAGACCAGAAAATGTCGTGGACGCTACCAAGAAATGCATCAATCACTTTTAGAAATAGGACCGGGGTAGATGACGCGATACGATCGTCCGAGGAATCATCTACAGGATGAATAAACTTCCGTGTAGAACAAAAAACTGATCGATTGTGATCTAAGCTTTTTCTAGTAGTTCGCGAACGGCTCGTAAATAGGGTTATGTTTCAGTTAGCCTCGCCACCATTAGCTGAATCGCTTCACTGATGATTCCACGCACACTTCCATTACTTCGGAAGTCCCATCCCCAATGGTAGCAGACAGCCACAAAACAGCACCTTTCATTGCCCCACTATCGGTGAACCCAACACCGACAGTCACACGCTCGTTGCGCGACCGTAGTATAACTTGTTTCCGGCTGTTTGAAGGGGTACTGTGTTGCTTCCTCAGGGGCTCGAGACAGTGTGACATGCAGCATGTGACGAGACTGAGCGTGTCATCCCGTCAGATGATTAGATGTATGAAGCATCTATCACAATCTGCGGAATAAAATGCCTCCCCTCCCCGTTTGAGCTTCAAGTCCCCGCCTGTACTGTTTAGCGGTGAAAGCGTTGGTTGGTAAGGTCACTTTTTGAAAACCGAAAATCAGAAAAAGGAAAACCTTCTAACCTATGACATGTGCACATGTTAATAAGACAACTAACACCTATGTGCTGTGCACGTGGTAAACTTACTTTGGCGTTTTGTCCGGGTTTCCGAGGCACCGCAAGTTTTGGATCAATCTGAAGTGCAGGAGGAAAATAAAATAATTAGAAAAGAAGCAAACCCGGATGGATAGTAAAAGTTCTGCAAACTGAACCCACGATTTTTGAATCGCTAATCTGCCCGTGATGTGCTAGAAAGCCATGTGAATATTTTGTGTATCCAGACAAAAAACTATGCACAAATTCGTCTAATCCCAGTGGCGACTAGACTGCAAATTTTATACCTTAATGGCTCTTGTGGCGTACGTAGAGTTGTAAACAAGTAAAAAGAGACGAAATCTCAGCTGGAACTGCAGTGATCGACGGAATACATGTTGAAACTAATGACACATGTACATGAGCCGTTCAATAGGAGTTCGCCAGCCAAGGCATAGTTATCTACTGTTGCGAGTGTGTTTCGTTTAAAGACGTCGAAACAACTTAATGCACCCGTCGTCTCTCATTAAACGACTCAGATCGAGAATGATCGAGGAAATGGCATCGATCAAGTGGGCTGCACTCGCGTTCACCACGCCCTTTGATTGTCTGGTTACGTTGCACGGCGGCATGCGTTCAACAGTTCTTCGAGATTAGTTGGAGGTGTTTGCGGGATACGTGGAATTGACATGCACATTACTCGTGTGAACAGTGCTCCACCTGTCCTGGACTCAACAGAATAATTGCGCCAGGACGAAAGCAAGACTGTCCATATGACAGTGATGTGAACGCGAATTATATGAGAAGCATGTCGGATCATTCGACCCATATAGCTTTCGAAACACACAAACGAACGAACTGATCGCCGGAGAAGAGTTGTGGACTAGCAACGTTTCCTTGAGGGTTGGGTAGAGCAACCGCCCATTGGCGAGGTGTTTCTTGACTTTTTTACTTGAAAGTTTGTTTGTGTTTGGTTCATTGTTAGCTTTCCTGTAAGATTGATCACAAAAATTATTCTTATTCTTCGAACAAACACAAACGAAATAGTTTATCATCCCGGTAGTTAAGATTGATACTGGTTGGTTGTTCACTAAAACCTCCGTGCACTTTCACAAAAATCGAATGAAACAGACCCAAGTACAAATATTGCGGCAAAAAATAACCGAATAACCGTTTTGACTGCCCCCTACTGAAGGCATCTACTCGCCAACAACTACATAAGACAGAGGGAATAAAAGTCTGTATTCTGAAACTTTGCAGTCAACAGTAAGTCCATAGCTATCCGAGTAAAAGCTACGAAAATAGTATTTCAAATATATGAGAATTTATGGAAAGCAGCTGACAGATTAAGAACTTTCTGGATTTGACACTACTGACGGGGATGATGAAAATGTGGGACACCCATACTTCGCTTCCGGCCAAAAGCTCCCGGCTCCCGAAAATAAAGAGAAGTCTCGTGGTTCGATCACTGCTGGCCGGTAAAGCTTATTCGAACGCGGGCCACTTATATCAACGAAAGATTCATTTAAGTCTAATACCTTGGAACTTATATCCGATATGAAGGGGAAGAGAACTAACTAGGGCAGCACGCCCACACAGAGGTTCACGTGTCACATCTCGGCAGCAGTTTTTACCCTCATGTGATAGACACCTGATCAAATCAATATTTCACTCCTCCAACGGTTGATCGAGCGATTCTTAGCCGGATTTGAATGCCCTCCCTTCATTCAATTTGTGAACGCACTTCCTAAAGTCTATTTTCTATGTTTTCATTACATACACCGGGGAGCAGCCCGAGGAAGAACAGTGAGTCCCTGTACCGCAAAAATCGTATTACGAGGCAGTCTGGAGGTATATTCACAATATGCTCTGTGATAGGAGTATGAAGGCAATAAAGCGTCCACCTAGGCGACCAGCATATCTTTCTCTTCCAACTAACGATGCCACGTTCCCCCGAAAAAGGATGGATTAGACAAGGTTGGCCCAAAAAACCACACACTCCGATCACCCAACGGTTGACTGTGACCGCCAGCGCATTATTCCATACAGTCGAAATACTTTTAACACCAAAGTCTGCTACTGCTCAGGTGACTGCTTGGCGCAGCCGCATTAGGAGTGAGACAGTAATGCCTTACTACTTGCGTCCTCGGGCCAGCCTGTATAGTCAAGTGGGTCAGACTTTTTAGTCACTAACTCCAGGATGGGTCCCCCAAGAAAACCCTAGCAACTGCTGCCTCATAGTTCAGATTTTTGAGTCAGAGGCTAGGAAAAGGACCACTAGACAAAGCCCTACATCCTCCCACTGCCTTATGGGTTAGGCTTTTGAGTCTAAAGCTCAAGGTGACGTGCCTCGACCAACCCGCTTGTTTGGCTTGGGCAACCGGGAATTATCACTATCCCTCACCCACCGGTATTCCCCCACGCCCCCTCATCACCCACCGGAGAATGCAGTGTTATCAACCTACCGGCCAGTGCCCTAGCAATTGTTCTTTATCTAAACGATCACCCAGAGGCATAAACCAAAGCACACACTCAAAATATCTGATCTACTTTGCAGCCTACAATGTCCATACTCTATGTCGAATTGGGCAGCAGGCAACCCATGCTGAAACCTTGCTCACCCTCTCCGTTAATGCATATTATATCTCCAGGACACTCATACAAGGATGCCAGTGGAATGGAGCTCCTCAACCATCACCCCAGTCTTCAAAAGGAGCGGAAGAACACCTCATGAAAACCATCGTGAAACCAGCCTGGCATCTGTCGCATGTAAGTTGCTTTCCGGGAATATTTTGCGCAGAACCCCTCTTCCTACGTTGACCGTTTTTCTTGAGCCGAAAGATGCTTTTCACGCTGCCGATCGTTAGAAAATTTAGCCGTTTCCGATGATCAAGAGTGTCCCATTCAAATTTATATCCGCAATGAGGGCACTGTAAGCGAACTCCTGTAGGCATGTACGAGTATACGGGGAACTTTGACCTGAGTTCACTATGCCCAGTGGTGTAAGGGAAGGCTTCGCTCTGTCGCATTTCCTCTCCAGATTCGTTATTGATATGCTGCTTGAAATTTCTCTGCTTGCCTCTGAAACCTCGAAATGTTCCTGGGACATTCGCTCACAGACATGCAAATCATTTCAAATAACATAACTTAAATAATTCTGTCGTCAGATTTGATATGGACTTTGAACCTTCCATCGTCTCCAGGGCTTCGGTCCATGTCCCACACCTTCTGCTACTCGAAACTGTAACAGATGAAACCAATGTGCCCATATAATAAGGTTTATAGCTGATAAATTGAATTGAATTGAGTGTGGAGTGTGTTTCTGAACAGATACCTGGTTGTTGATACTAGGGCTCTTGGTGTTTTGGCGGGTATATTCCATTGAACTCCCTCTATTAATTATCCCTCCCTCCACCGGAACATTTCATTCAACAGTGAATTTGAACAGGACAACAAGCTACCTTTCTTGGACGTTTTCACCCCCAGAAATACGGACTGCACTATGTCTCGCTTTGTGTATCGGAAAGCAAATTCGACTGGACAATATATAAGCTTTACTAATTTTTGTCCGTTACAGTATAAACTTGCGTTCGTGGTGACATACTTTTACCTTGGATAGACTCGCTGAGGAAGTTGAATTGCTGAAAGATGTACTGTGGTCAAATAACTATTATGAGCACTTCATCGAGAAGCTCCGAGTGGTAGACCGAAAGTGCACGCACAGTGCCGAAAAGGACACTGATATTCATTTCGGCCTAGTAAAACGAACACAAAACGTATCCCTGCATCAGACCTACCACTACCGACAATCAAAAGCCGACTTCACTTTTATCTATAATTCATCAGCTTATTCGTAGTTTCGGCGAAGAATATATCGACATAACTGACAGAAGGCCATGGACACGGCCAAGAGGGCGTGTCCAAAAACCTCAGTGCTACGTCAGCTGGCTAAAATCAACGGTGATCGAATCCAGAGTCAAATCATCTATTGCTAGGCATCTTATCGACATCGTTCACAGAGGTGAACTCAATTCGTTGTTCCGGGTATCAGCACGCCGCAGACGGTCATCGGTTTTGAAGTTCATCGAGGTCACACTGACTAGACCTTTTCAGCCTGCCCACGGCGAGCACCACTATTAGACTGCCTTGATTTTATTGATCGGTCACGTTACAGAATCTTTATGTCGTAAGCTGCATGTTACTATATATCTCATGTTGTTTTGAACGTTCTGCAGTAGAACAGAGTGTAGGAAATGAATTCATTCCGCAACCTTGCTGTTCTCCCAACCTTGTTCAAAGTCCATTGTATCGTGAAGGTACAGACGAAATCCATGAAAACAGTTCCAGTGAGTCAATACAAAGGTATTGGGACTACTCCCGAATGGGGATTGTCCATACCTTATTCACCAACGGTCGCGCTGCTAAGCTTCACTTCGGAAATACCTGTTAATTTCACATAAGAAAGCTTGCTTAGGACTGCGCACCAGTTTATGGCGATTCATACGAGGAATATCCTGCAGAAGAACAAATGTTAAAGTCAGAATCCCTTGCAAATCAATCACCAATGTCCATTGGATGTGCAGCTATGAGGTTCTGGGGCAAGTAACGTAGCCGCTGAAATCACGGCAAATTGTGGACAAATTGCACAGAGTGATTTCATGTCACCAAAAGTTGGTAATGCACAAGATTTGGGGGGAAAACCATCGGTCACGTACATCCTGATCGGAGTCATTCATGAAATTCCGATCATCACACTTCGTGACAGATGACGTAATGTAAGGTGAGAGCACTGGCTGTCTGATCGTGATTAAATTGAAAGCATGAATCATTTATCGCGGTGAGATGACAGGCATGCAAATCAACAAATAAGCGCCCCTGAGACAGTTTGATGGCGAGCGATAGATCGATGAAACGCCGCCAGCATGACGAATCATGAGAGCTACGTGCTGCTTCTGCCAAGTTATGTCCATCATTTATGCCGGAATCGCCCTATAGATGAAAAATTCAGCTTTCAGTCATTTGTTGAAAAGAACTAGTGTCCATATCCACCTTTTCTGTCACACTCGGTATTCCCATCGAGTTCTCAAGCTTTCAGACACGCGAGACGTAAGCTACTCATAAAAGGTTGGTTGTTGAACTACGGGTTGTTTCTGCCCAGTGCATGCACTATGTGCATGTACGTGCCTGTAGGCCGAAACACTGTGCAGGTTGGATGCTCCGACAGCTGAGCAAAAGTGCGTCGCTTTCAGTGGGGCGCTTATCGCACGAGGCTGTCAAGGAGCTCGCTTCAAATTCACATGACTAACGTACACGGGAGCTAAAGGGAACTGGCATCAAGACAACATGGCAGATGATAGCAAATGATCTGAATAAAGTTGGAGAACTGGAAGTACGATCATTCGTTTTCACTCATGTTACCAATCTGATCAACCAAGAGACACAGTAGCTCAACGGGGTGAGATGAACAATATACCAAATGGATATGGACACAAATTCCTTAGCGGTGTTGTTACGCCACGTACATCTATTGTTTTTTAATCCCGTACAGATATTGTCCCGCACCAATGAAAGAATGTGCTGACCTCAGTCGCTGAACCAAATGTGGTATTCTGGCCTGTAGACCCATAATTACGTTTGATTAACAAATGCGGTTGTTCCGATTTTGAAGGAGCGCTGCGTGTAATATATGGCATTCCATTCTAAGTTGTGGAAAACGGTGTCATGCACCAGCAAGAACTTCCTAAGCTCAGTGGTCGTGGCAAGAAGTTCAAATTCGCATAGAGAAGGTTACGACAGCAAACATCCTGAAATCACACCCAGTTGTTTCCACATGGCCTATCGACATATTTGTGTGAGTCATTCTTCATAAGGAGTGAACACTGTATCGCACATAAAAATTTTGTTTAACCGAAGGTTCGGATCGAACAGAAGTCTAATTCAAACTAGATTACCCTTTGAAAACTCACTAACTTTGATGAAGTCCTAGCCCCACAATCGTTCGCATAGCTAAGATCCTGCCTTAACTCGTTATTGGAGATAAGATTGTAGGCTTTTTACTGAATATAGAAGTCACAGATAGATTTGATCGTCTGCTTCATCCAAACAGGGTCTTCTACATCCTGCTTAATTTGTAGATTCACCTAGCACTCTGTCTATTGCAAAACTCTGTGAAATACCATCAACGTAACACTAGGCGAAAAAGAAGTACCGTATTCTGACTTATCCTGGTGACCATCTTGATGTCTGATGGTGAAAGGGGATTCGATAAAGCAACGTCTAAAACAAGGTCTAAAGCCATGGAAGGGAGACGTCCTGGAGTTGTTCCCTAAGCAGTGACTGCTTCAGAACGCTTCGGAGGGTCCCTTGACGCTCTGCATATGTGTCATTAATTTAAGTTTTTTTGTATCAATTTCCTGTGGTCGTGCGACACTGAAGAATCGACGCCCGTTCAGTTCTTGACGTCCTTGCTTAGTTGCGTCACTTGTGACGTCAAAAAGGCATCTCACTGGATCTTAAGGGTCGTGTGTACCAGGCTACAGTAAGGGCTGTGTTATTGTATGGGTGCGAGACATGGCCTCTGCGGGTAGATGATGTGAGAAGTCTTCAAGTTTTCGACCACCGATGCCTCAGAAGCGTGGCTGGTTTTGGATGGCGTCAGCGTGTTAGTAACCAAGTGATTTGAATAACGGGTAGTTGGTTGTACTGCAGGTACTTCAATCAGGAAAACATCCAGAATCATCCACTAAGATGGCTAGGTCATGTTCTACGCATGCTGAAACACCGTCTACTGAGACGAGTGTTGTTCTCAGTGCCTCCTTCAGGATGGTGCCAACCGCGAGGTGGACAGCACATGACTTGGCAGAAAGGCGTGAAAGAGATCACGAAGAGTTTGGATATTGTTGTTGTTGTTGTGCGACTTCCAGGATGGGGTCCTCGTGACCCCGTCTGTGCTTGGCTGGAGACATTGCAAGAAATGGCGGCTAATCGATATCAGTGGCGTTCGTGCTGTCAGTTTCTTTCCAGATTGTCTGACTGATCTGTTGGAGGTGTAGGCACCTCAGTATGCTTGACATAGGCCAGCACTAGGTCCCCTCACGCACCCACACTCTTTTTCTCTTCTCTTCTCCGTAGGGCTTCTAATACAATTATATATATATATATATATATACCCTGATAAGACAAAACGACTCAATATTACCGTAAAAGCGAAGCTGACTCACGACACGAGTATTCACGGTTATTAACTACTAGAAATAATTCAGTAGTGCAAAGAGAACGTGTCTTCCAAGTGGATACACTTCACTTGAACACACGGCACATAAATGATCTAGCAAAGACGAAGAGGCAACATCGTAGCAATCTGATGATTTTCGACTGAGAGAGGGAACTTTGCAAGATGAACTTCGTTGAAAATGGGAGAGCTCACATTTGAAGTAAGCCCAGTGATCCAAGAGAAACACGGATGTAGTTAAAAGGGAATACTGTTCCTGGTGGACGCGCCTGCCGTCGAGCCACGAGACTGTTTAAGCAAGAGTTGATCTGTACGTGATAGTACGTTTCTCTGATGACGAAAATTAGCTTGTTACAAGTGGAAACAGTTAGATCCCTATACATCGCCCCAGGAAACTGAGTGAATGAGTATATGGCACTCAGGTAGTTGAGCGCCCCTGTTAATTTAAGGTCAATAGGGCAAGAAGTCAGTACAATACAGTGCGGTGATTAGAAGGGATCCTGAAAAGCAAACAAGCAGTACTTAGCGGATACCGATTCCCTTGAAGCGTATAATCACCGAAGCTCGACCTACAAACAAAACGTCAGATAGTACTAAAAAGGCAACCGATATATCGCGGAAGTTTGACCCCAGTTCACAGCATGTCCAAAAAGAAACATCCGTGTTCACCTGACTTGACCCATACAACACCAAAATCTGCACATCACGGGGTTCCTCTCACTGGGTCGAAAATCTTGTGACCAATAATAATTCCTGTGACTCTAATAGAAAGCTCAGACTGAATTTGGTGAGACCAACAAGAGCAAAAAATGGATCAAAGGTTCAAAACACTCACTTTTTTGGAGTCGAGGAAATGTGGGGCACTTTCTAAGACTTTTTCCACACAAACCGAATCACAGAATGTGACGAAGCCAAAGCCTCTGTGAATGCGAGAAGTAAAAAAAAATTACGATGAAGCAGACATTCGGTAGGAAAGTCAGTCAATGCCATCGCATTCCGCAGATATGACGTATAAAAGTGTGGTTTGAGAAGGTAGGTTACAGCGCATTGGGAAGAACTGAAAACGAACATTGCACGATGTTTTGAGACCTTATAAATCGACTTTCAATCCTGAAGGAGAATTTCGGGATCAATGGCGCTATCGAGGTTGAGGAAATCGAGGTCCTTTAGTCAAGCAAATTTTAGCGACTCTACATAATATCGACCAGCAACAAGAACATTCCAAACAAGTTTCTCATCCACTGACGGATTAAAATGGCCATAGAACTCGACATTCTATATTTTGAATGCCAATTGTTAAAAACTTCAGGAGTGACACTGTTCGAAAATGCCTGAGTATCCGGTCACACACTGGCATCTAACAAAATACACAAGTTTTCCATTCTTGCCTAATGGCTTATGTAATTTGCATCCGTTGCGGAAATTGACCGGTAGATAACGAGCATCACCAAAATGTCGAGGTTATGTCAGACCTAATATCTGAGCGCATTCAAAGGCTGAACAATACGCGAGAGTATAAAAACGGGTAGAAAACGAATTTACACTGGCAAATTCACGAGGAAACGACGAACTATGCTGAAATTTTAGCCATCACAGACATGAATTTCATTTTGCGGATTCAGAAACTGCCTGCACGTATTAGTTTGTCTGGAAGTGTTCACACTCAGAAAGACTCCATTCCATAGCGATTATTCAACAACTTCATAGTTGGCTGTTTGGTGCGACACGCTGATAAAGCTGTGAGACCAAACGTAGTACGTCATGCCTATATAAGAAATAAGTCACGATGCCTAGCAAAGTATTGGTGGGCAAGCACGTCATGAAGAGATAGTCCAGATATGTCCATATAGATATACTTCACCAACAAGCCGATAATGTTATCTTGATGTGGAAGCCAGACAACTCAGCGACTCTCATCATTTGTTGACCCTTCTTCGGAATAAATACCTGCCTCTGGATGACCCTAACCTTCCAAGAAAAACACTCCTTCATCCATAACCTCAGCTTGGAGTCTCTGTGAGTCTCTCACAGAACCAAATTAGTTTGCAAATGAGTGTATTTTTTAAGGTCGCCCCAAGAAGGACGAAACCGGTCGTGGGTTGTCGAGGAGTTTGCGGCAACCTTATGAGTAGTGCATTACAAATATATATGTATCGCGATATCTCGAATATCGTAGAGACTGAAACATGAGGCGGCCTTGTGAGGCACACTCAGTTGCCCGGAAACACGAAAACCGAGAGATTCAGCTGGATTCCAGCTGAGTCTCTCGCAAAACCAAATTAGTTTGCAAACGAGTGTATTTCGCTAATAACCTCAGCTTCTTACATTTGTCGAAATGATAAAAGATGTCAGTGAAATACTGTGGGAGTAAGTACATTCACTTAGTCGCGCTTGCTCATTCCACATAAGCAAGTCAGCTATAAACCAGAGCGGATGGTTTCAAGCGCCAGCCTGAACTAAGAGCCGAAAAAACGATGGTAGGAAAATCACCCACTGAATACAACGGTCCAACAACTCCACCGACTTTGGACTGATTCATTTACGGAAGTTATCAGGGAAGTTTCCCAGCTAGTGCTGATTCGCACTACTTGCAGATGATGATTGCACTAGTTAACAAAGGACTAAACGCGCACTACGTGCACGATAGTCTTGTAGGATTCACTTGGATTGTACCAACCTCACCAACTCCTATGAATTGCCCGTGGATAAGTGAACCTAAAGTGCAGGATTGTTAGCAACTGAATCATTCGGCTCATGAATAATATACTATAACAATGTCATTCCGGTCTCTATTACAACTTGAAATCAAAACACTTAAACTCGTACTTGAGAGAATTCGCACTTCAAAAAGATCAGTCACAAAATAATCGGTAGAAGCTCAAAACCACAGTCTGTGTCAGGAGTAACTGAAGGATTGCAATTCTAACTTGACGGCTTTCATTATCGGATTACACAACTTGCTGCGAAAGAAACCTTTTCAAGGGGAAGCCAATCCTGCGAATGGTTCATAAACACTTTCGTGCTGGTGCATAACCGACGTGAGAGAGTGCACCTCCATGGAAAGCACCTTATAACAGCTTATCTCCCATGAATGGTTATAGATGATGTTACGAATAGAAAAACAAGGCACTGACTTATTCTATGCACGTGGCACAAATAATCCTTCCAAGTTTTAGTGGAACTCGCTTAACAAATTTTCGAACGCTGCTGGTCACTAGTGGAACTTTTGGGTACAGGAGAGGGAGAAGCAAACTTCGAAACAGCAGGTGATCTGCGGAAGAAGTCAGAAGAACACTATGCAAACGAGGCGTAGGGTTTAACAGTCAAAGAAACATAGGTAGATAAACATGAATATCTCCTCACATCAACGTCTTAGCATTCGCTGAAATCGAACGATGGGCGCATATCGCACCAAATAAATGGAGGCTCTCTTTTGTAAAAATACAGTTGTGCTACTCAGCTCCAACTAAACGTGACTTCTTCTGGCGGGGTTTTGGGGTTCCCAAATAGCGATCTCTTTCAGTGATCGCTCCTCTTCCTGAAGGTGGCCTGTCCAGAGGTGGGAAACTGGATAACCACTGTCAAAATTCTAGTTACCATGTCATCTGAGAATGGCGGACAAGCGCACGTAGTTTATCTCCATGATTTAAAATACCCACACGTACCGGGATCGTTTGGTAAGAGGATCGCGCATGATCATGCACTCCTTGACTTCACCGAATCTCTGGAAATATTCTCTGAGTTTATCTGTGGAAGAAGAAAGAAGAAAGATAGAACAATTGAAGCAGAATCCGAACCTACTTGGTGGTGCTGAATCGTTCACTAAAACATATGTCTCCGATGCTTAAGTGAGCTAACCGAAGACTTCGTTCGTGTGTACATATTAAGAACTCCGTTGTTCAGACAGCCCTAGAAGACGGGGACGGTAGAAGTCGAGCTCAGAAGTCGAGCGGCATTATTGGCCGTATGAGTGAGACTTCCAACTGTGAATAATAGTGAGTAATCAACCTCAGTTTGACTCGCATCCAATAAGGACGGATCAGTGGCAAGAGTCATACAAAACGGAAGTTCGTCACCAGTGAGATGTATTAATTACGGATCCAGAACGTGAAAGGACTGGAAGTTGAACACTACGGGCAAGTCTAATGACAAGAGGAAACTGCAACTGAAAATGCAACATTCCTCGACTAGGATATCGGCAGTTCCTTTGGCATCCCAGGCGACGTATAGTATGGATGTGCTCACAAAGTTTGCGCAACTGATCGATTTGGCTACGAATGTCTGAAAATTAGCATATACCGAACCCAGTATTATCTGATGGCTGCCCCATATGCGCCTAATGTGTGTGTGCGTAACCGGTATGCGAGTAGATCTCAGTGGTATGCGCCAAAGAAACGTTATATCTACTGCACACAGCAATTGATCTATAGTAACTAAGTGATTCGACAATATGGCTTGGAATTTGAAGCATAAGAGTAAATCGCGAAGTTGTTGGAGCAGATTGAAGAAAACTGGCGTAAAAGACCCTATGAATCCTAATCAAGAAGCAAGGCAGCTGGAATAGCACGCTTGGGAAATTAGGCACATATCGAGCAATATTCGAGTCACGAAATGCAAACCAACGCGCCAGACAATAATGGAATTTAGATAAACCAGTCAATGGAAGACTGGTTTCGACAGACATGAGTGCCCAATGAAAGTAACTAATTTAACAATGTTCAACTGAGCACATTGGAGACAGGTTGGTCGGGGTCAAACAAGCAAATTTAAGAAAGAGCTAATTAAAACTCAATTATTAGAACGGGAATCGGCTCGACCCGTGGAATATCGTCCCGTCAAACAAGAGGAGAGAAAAATCTACTGTCTCAGCCGCATCAGCTGCTTAATTTTCTTGTGAAGATAGTCTGATAGGAAGACAACACCGATATGATCCCGCGAACTTAGGACTGGGCGACTCATAGATTACCTCGAACCGTAGAAATATCTAAACAAAAAAAGCGAAAACCAACTTTTCTCACACGTGACCGTTTCATTTGGGCCTCAGCTAGAGCACAGTGTGAATTGACGAGACATCTACTCATTCACAAGGCTGTGACAATGGACAGAGGCCTCGAAGTGACTCATGCATCATTCAGATGAACCTCACTCCAAACACAAGAAAGACGCAGATCGGTGACAGTTTTATTTGCCAGTGTAGTCGAACGGAAATCCCCAACTAAACAACGCTCTCATTCCAGGCCATCACGGTCTTATTGGTGGGCTAATCCATTGTGGAATTGTACAACCCTCCAAACATAGTTTAGAGGAGTGTACCTAATCAGTCAGTTTGGGTGTATGATAACGCCAAAAGAGTGACCACACTGAACAGACTCCTTTCGTGGTGTCCGTACTTCGGAGCGACTAATTTCGAGAGCGAAGAGAGACATGCAATGCCCAAAATGTGACGTGAGATTATATGAGGCAGTGGGTTTTTCATCACAGTTCCCCCCGTTAACGGAGACAATGCCCGAAAATGGCAACAGCATCTAGGACGAATGTGTTTCAGCCCGATTAGAAGTATTGCAGCATGACAGCATTGATGGGGGTAGAAGATAGAATAGGACAGCCGTAAATTTCAGGACCAACCGACTGAATATACAGCTCACAGTCAACGGCCTAAGCGATTGAAAAGACCCTGATGCAACTTCAATCTCACAATCATATGTTTTAAACTGATTAGGGAGAGTCAACAAAAGAAAGTACCATCACTGGAACAGGAAAGATGAGGAGTCGTCCTTATATGACCTTTCTTCTCGTGAACAGTTCGGCTGTTGTGTTCCTTATTATGTTATCATGGTATTCAGATAGACACTAGTTAACAATCGAAAGCTTGGAACCATCTCTGATAAAAAGAAAACATGAACTGAGACCCACCTGCGGTTGTTGTTGGACTGAGTCCACCAATGAACATTTTGCTGAAATGATAAGAGAGAAGTTGGGTGAAACAATTTGATACCAAAAGGTTGGTAGATGTAGTACGAGTGTTGGGTAAAATAGGTCATTTTGCGAAGCACTGCAAAAAACCACTATCGAGACAATAACCCTTCAGCTGTAACGCATTTCCGGTGCCTAGCGGCCATTCCACCAGAAGGAAACATGAATGTTGAGATACTGTCCGGCCACCCAGGCCTGGACAAGAGAAGTCAAGATGCTGAGGTTGGGTCTGAACTACGAACCTCCCGGTCAGTAAATTCGCGCCTCATATACTGAGCTACATCGAGCTCGAGATGGACATGAACGATGAGTACACAATCCGGATGCTTGAACTGTTTCAAACAGTTAATTTACGATGACACTAATGGAGTCAAATCATTAGGGAACTGATTTTCGGTGGATTTTATGAAGTGCGATACGTGTCTGATTGTCCGTAGACCAGCGATATCGTGACCAATAGCTACCCGTCCGACGTGGATGACGGGATGGATTCCACAAAACACAGTACACTAAGCCGAATACCCCGAAAGAAAGTAATTTGCATGCCTTGTTCATTACATTCGTCCTTCGAGTGTGGAGCACGCTATCGGACGAATGTGCGATGTCTGGGAGGTGCGCCCACTTCCACAGCCTTGCGGACATCAGCTACGAACAAAAGCTCATGGGATCTGCGCGGATGACGCAGTTGACACGAAACTGAGGTTCTCATCCACAATCCAATGGTGAAAAACGAACATCCGGAGAATATCGTAATAAATAAATGGTTCAGTTGTAGCATCCTTTCGGTGCCTAGCCGCCATGCCACACAATGGAGACACGAGGGCTGGAATACTGCCAGGTTGCTCAAGCCTAGACGGGCAGAGGTCTGGTTTGAACCACGGATCTTCCGGTTATCAAATTCGCGCTCTAACCATTTGGTCCATCTCGCCCCCCCCCCCCCCAGAATATCGTAATGAAATATAATAAGAAAGAAGAAAGAAAGCGTTCAGCTGTAGCACCTTCCGGTGCCTAACTGCCATGCCACCCGAAGGAAGCACGAGGGCTAGGATACTGCCAGGTTGCCCAAGCCTAGACAGGGGAAGTCGAGTGGCGGCGGTCGGATTCGAACCACGAACCTTCCGGTCAGTAAATTCGCGCTCTAACCACTTGGGCCATCTCGCCCCGAAATATAATAAAATACTAGAGGAAAAGCTTTACAAGGTAAAAGTCAGTCAGACTTGAAGATGCCTATGTACGTTAAGCTACACTTCAGAAGCGATGCCGTGATATATATCTCAAACAATTGGTGAGCGCATGCGGTCACTCAGTGAAATCCGACAGACGAAACACGTGATAAGTGCGATTGTGGCTCATCTGGTCGACCCAGTTACCGGATCCATCAGTGTGATGTGTCGATTGTCACCAAATCGTTCCAAGATCGTAATCGAGATCTCGTCTTGTACACTGTCACTTTTACCAAATCCTCAGCCACTTCATCTGTATCTTTATGCATCTTTTAACCGTTTCTCCAGTTGTAACTTTATTTGCCTTATCAGACTCTATCGAAAACAACTATTCGTAATACAGGATGTGCAAAAACACGGAAATATTCGACAGAGAGAGATTACTAGCAAATATGGGTTGAAAAGCAGGTGTGCGGATCTGAAAAAATCCACCGATGCATGTTAATCACATATACCATTGCTTTCCCTCGTGTGTAAATGTACCTAGACTATTTGATCAACCAGATCACAAACGTGACCAGGACAGTACCACATGTGAATCTTTTGTGACAAAGGTGAGGGTACTCTATGACCGCACACGTGGCTCATTCGAGCTACGAAATACAGCGCCTCGGCAAAAAAACATCAATTTCATGACGAATGATGCCAAGAAGAATAAGCCATATTATTTTATGTTGATAAGCTGACACACACTATGTAAGACTTAATTACGTTGTTCGTCACATTTCAGAATCTGATTTTCGGAGAGAAGCCTTGCCTGTACAGCACAGTACACCTGTTCAGAAAACTGCAAAACGAGTGTCATTAGTTGTTTAGGCATTTCGCATTAAATTAGTTTGGTAGAAGATCCCATAGTTAGAGGTAATTTAAACATCAAGCACAAGGAGGTCGTACATCTGATGCAAAAATCCTCCCTCAAGCTGCCTCTTATGAAGCCCATTAAATTCCCTATGGCTTTGATTCCACTAGAAGGGTCTACGTCGATCAGAAGGTTTTGTGGTCACACCTACATACTGAAGTCTATTGGTAGAAAGTGAACCAGCCAACTCCAGCTGCAGATGGGTTAATCTCAAACCCGAGAAATAGCGAATTCTTTGTAATTGCCTCCGTCCTCTAATTGTGGCAAAAACTATCATCCCCCTGACTGAAACGTGTTTAGTGCTACCTACCAGGCTTCAAGTTTGCACACATTTGAGATCGTTCCGCGTCAAACGCAAGTTCGTTTAAAGTGGCCATCCAATGAGAAATCAGTTGGAAAGACTCAACCAAACGTCACCGTTTGGTGACTGAATTGGCGTGCTCATATGCCTCGCGTTCACAAAAAATCCACCTAATCAGTGAAACCGAGCAACGCATGTTTACTGGCTGATGATTTCAACCACCTACAATATTCCACAACCTCTATTGGGATGGTTTTACAGTCCCTGTATAATAGTCTTGGAGATGGTCACATAGAGCCCACATCCGGAGAGCAAACTCATTAGATTGAGATGATTCAGTGGTTAGCGCGCGAAATTAGAGATCAGAGCATCTATGGTTCGAGCCCGACACCGGCATCCCGACTGCTCGTATCCAGGCTTGGGTAAACTGACAGTTTCTTAGCCCTCGTACTTCCTTCGGGTGGAAGCTGGACACCGGAAGGGTATTTACAATAGGACGATTATTATTGTTACTTCAGCAAACTCAAAATACGGCCTGAAAATGGCAGCAGCAACTCCTGAGCTCAATCTGTAGTTAGTACCCTAAGCACTTTCTGCTGACGGTCATCGTAAATTTTGTTGATCCCAGAAAACCAAGTCAGCCCAAGACAACTAAGTTAATAGTCCTGACGTGCTGTTTCATTCGTTTTGAATAGTATCCTGTGCATGCACCCTATTCGCATGAGTCTTTATGCAACATACTCTTGATAACAATAGACATAAGTCTGGAATTCAACTTCTAGTTTGTTAGTAGGCGCTTGTATGCTACGTTTTAAGCTTCCACATTTATCGTGTAGTTACTCGTTTCAGAGCTGGGGAAAAACGGTCGGACGACCAGACTATCCTTAATTTATTAGGCAACCATCTTCGACAGCCTTGATCTAGGTGACTTCATGAAATTCCTTTTTGGCAAAGACCGTCAATTATCCCATTGCTATTTCGCAATTCCCACGCTTCTCAAGGAACTAGTCCATCCCCTTTCCTGTTTCCTGTGTATCAAAGATCGAAGTTCCCTGATACCATCAACACCCTCGCGGACGAAGTCTACTTTACAGTCGCTTAATAAGAGTACGAAAGCCTTCTTCAAAGCGGGGTGACTTTCTCGGTATTCTTAAGATTTGAATGGTTTGTCTGTCCCATGTTATGTCATTTCAAGGTTTTTGCTCCTATGTGCCATTGTCCCCCCGCATGTTTCGGTTTCGAAGAGAGAAGACCAAACTGATTGTTCGGTTCGTTATAGTGGTACCCAAGCGCAACGATCTCGACTGAAATGTCTTTGCGGAACTCGATATTCTTGAAAGTTTTTGCTCATTTTCCCGGTCATTAGGTTTTACGAGATTCCGAACTACCAAAGTTTATTTCAGCGTCCATGATAAATGCGAACAGTCACTTACCCTATTTTGCCTGCATATCTATGACTCATAGCCCGATCCCACTTTACAGCGCGTATTTCTGATAAATCCACATCCATAGTTTTTTGAATCGATTCTTTTTTCATCCTGCAACAAATCCACTCATACGATGAGAACTAAAAATTCACCATTTGGTGGTGAACGAAGCTTTGCCTGGCATGTCAGTCCGCGGGGAAGCTATCAAAATGTCATCAAGCAACATCCGAATGCTTCTTTACAAATGTACGACAAGCTAGGACAATAGTTCTCTATTTGTGTCGCTCTACTAGGGGCTCATCTGTTAGGCGTAACAAGCGTTACAGACCCGACAAAATCATCCTACGTTGATCGCAGTTTGGTTGTCTGTGCAATCGGCTGGCAATCAGATGGGTTTGAAAAATAGAGATGGCTCAGTCGTTATGGCGTGAAATCAATGACTGCAAGGTCCACGGTTCGAAGTCAACTCTGGCACCTCGACTGTTCCTGTCTGGGCCTGGGCAACCTAACAGCATCTCAACTTCCATTAAATGTCATGCCAGCCAGGTACCAAAAGTGTGGTATACCTGAACGAGTCTTTTCTATTTATAAAGTTGCACATGAATATCGTGACCTTAACCTCATCTATTAAGTCCTTAATCACCATTTTCAGATCTTCAGGAGCATATTTGACGGCCAGAATGATAAACAGAAGGCTGCATGTCCAACTTTTGACGTCCTATACAAGCGCCCCGGGGTGAGTGTGTACCATGCGGCGGTGCCTATCTGTCAGTTGCAGATAAGTGACAACGAGCTCACCACTGATGACAAGTCTAAACATGCCAGGCACTAGGATGCTATTGACTGAGGTTTCGGAACTGCACTGACATGAGTATGAGCCCATGAATCATACAGTTGGCTCCTAAGAGCAGCACCCGGCTTCATACTCAAGCATTCTTACACAAATAAGGAACAAAGCGTTCCCTTTATCCATTTGGCTAAAACAGAGTGAATGCACAGTACGGCATACTGGTATTTCCGTAGACGACTGCACAGGTATGAGCCCAGTCAGGCAGTACGGTTGGTAAACACGCGTGATAAAAGTCTCACAAACAAAAAGCATCCAAAACTGAAATGCTCTCGCTTATCTGGCGCAGATTCACATCCGCAAAAACGACGTTAGGACCAACTTTAAGTGACGTATCAGCTTCACATGAGCGATTAGAATTCCGCACAGATAATAGGTACAATAGGATAATCGTTCAGTTGTGGCACTCTTTCGGTGCCTAGCTTTCATGCCACTTGAAGGAAGCACAAAGACTGGGATACTGCCAGGTTACCCAAGCCTAGACAGGGGAAGTAGAGAGATAGAAGTCGGATTCGAACCGCGGGCCTTCCAGTCAGTAAATTCGCATTCTAACCGCCGAGCCACCTCGCTCACTCCGCACAACCACGGAGATGTACCACTGATGAGCTGCAATAAAGGCAAAACTCGAGTCCTGATTTTCTCGTCTTTGGTGTGGGCCCACCAGAATAGTTGCGTCAGGACCGAAGAACTACTTAAGTAGGAGAAGTAAGGATGCGAGTGTCAAAATTACCATAACTGAAGTACCGAACATGCGCTTTCGAATGGGCTCTTAAAATTGACTCCTTTTGCTTGCATATCCTTCGTTCTTTCGCCATTTACGCATGCGAGTATGCAGGCAACAGAGACTAACCACAGTCTGAATGGAGAAATGACCGAAAGCTAGGTCGGTTTTACCGAAACTATCGAACGGGAACATTGATGACAAGCTACCATTTTTTCTTCCTGAGATTCAATCAAACTAAGTGATGAAAAGACAGTTTCCAAGCAACCAAATATACATTTCACTGCGTGGTGACCGGTAGCTGAGTGCAAGTTAACACTAGTCCTGTACAGTACCTTGCTTAAAGTCGAGCTTCGGCCGAAAACCCGAAGAAGACCACCTGGCGATAATGAACGGGGAGTTTTTCCTTGTTCCATATTATCACCCTGATCGAGCGGTGTTCAGCTAAAACAGTACACGAAATTATTAGCGACAATTACCACAACCTGGACCACGACTGTGAATAAGAACTAATAATCGTTCAGCTGTGACACCTTTCAGCACCTAGCTGCCATACCACCCGGAGGCGTTCAGCTGGACACCTTTCAACACCTAGCTGCCATACCACCCGGAGGAAGCACGGGGGATACTGTCCGGTTGCTCAAGCCCGAGCAGGAATAGTCGCTGTATCAGTTATACACAACTCCTTTGATGGTGAATGGTTCATTAAGAGGCAGTTTGATTATATCCTCTTGCTAGACGAACCGTACATTGCCAGCAAATGTGCCGCAGTTGCATTTCGACTTTTATAGTAAGAACTTCGTTTAACTGAGGGTAAACGCTCCCCTTCAGCCCAGCAAAATGATCGGTGATCTTTACTACAGGACGGTCGTCTGAAGCATCGAGGTCAGGGAATTGTCAGAATCCACTCCTGCAGAGTTTCGGTCAAAATATCTCGGATGGGTGATAACCCGCTTGCGGTCACCTCCTGGGTTGGGAAAAGGTGCATCTATCTTCCAGTGTTTCAAAACCCCGCAAGCATACATTTCAATCAAAGCTCTACATTTATCGAGAACACAAGGAACGAAACCCCGATGAGTTAAGGTAGATGTTTTTCTTTGTTTCAGCGAATGAGTTCTCTGGTGACGCAAGACATACTAGAGCAATGGGTTGTCTTTTTTGCCGTTTTGTTTCAGTAAGCTAAGCAATTCACTCGGTCGGTCACTGATTGATAAATATCTTTTGTGAAGTATGGTGTTTGTGAATGCTTACCTTCAGCGGATACGCAGAAAGAGACTGCTGAATCAAATGTCCCACACTCAGGTATACCTTGGCCCTTATTCAAACAACACAATACACGTGAATACGAGTCGCACGAGTTGGATTACATTCCATGAATGACGAGTTTCTAGATAACAGACACACACAGATCAATTTACCGCCCAGCGATAGAATGATGTCGCCTACAATCTTTAATCTTTATGAGTGAAGCCGATCCTCTGGAACTTTCAGAAAGGTCTGAACGATTGAAATGCTCAGCTAATTTGAACCAAGAAGCAACCAAAGTCAAAGCCAAGCCTGGAGGTAATACAGGAATATCCCAAAATATATGCCAACACTGGCCGCTCCTGTACAACGGGAAGGTGAGGTAAACGCTTGTACCGGACTGTTGCAAGGATAAATCACTGATAAAACCAAACACGGAGCAGGACAGTTTATATGGTATAGAAATGCTCAAGCGTCACGTGCATCATGACTTCATCCGGAGTTCCGACTATTCAAGCTCAACTCCTCATCTCGGATCTAACATATAACACTCATACGACATCATTCTGATGTTTCACCGGAAACCCCATCTGAAGTATGAAATAGCTAGGAGTTTTAATGAGATACACAAGGGGACGAAATGACAACTGATGCCGCACTGTTAATGCAATTGAGACCTGGCCATAGGTTATGGACTTGAGCATCCGGAATTGAAAGTTCGGAACTGGAAATTGTCCTCGGCACAGCTTAACACAACGGTAAATCAATTCATCATTCTACCGAGTAATGTAACAAGAGTCGATTTACTTCTTCCTTTTTCCGATGAAACCCGTTCCTCAGCCAAGGACACCTGAAGATTTTGATTTTCCGAGATGGTAGCAGACTTACATTCGAATTGTGTGATTTTAGTGCTCATAAAGAAACAAAACAATTATTCTGGCAAAGACGGCCACCTGACTGAAATTCAAAATGAGCGTTCGCGAGCCTGTTAGAAATTGAAACTGAGAAAAGAAAAGTCAACTAGTCAATCATAGTAATTTTTAAGAAAGTATTGTACAGCATTTCCCAGCAAGTGATTGTGGGCGTTTCACTGAAGATTGGAACCGTAATCTTTTTAAAAGGAGTCTCAACGAGGCAACGGTCGTGTAAGATACTTTTTCCACGACTAAACAAGGATATTTCTGATAATAAACGCAAAATTGCCTCATGGGCACTCAAACCGGTTAGTCTGCCTAAAGCATAGAACCTAAGACGGTCATTGCTTGACTCACCAAACGACCGCCACTTGCGAGGTAGTATAGTCCGTATAGCACCAATGGTGTGGGAGAAATCATCAAAGTAGCCAAACAGGCTGCTTCAGGTTTTACCGCCCATCCGAGCTCTAGTATCCTCAATCCTTGAAAACGCTCTCTATCTCACACAGCAAAAAGTTCTGGCAATTCAAACGTCCTATGTCGTTAACCTAAGAGGCAGTACACTGTAACAGGCAACACCACCTGAGACCGATTGCAAACAGCTAAACACCGTTATCTGGGTCCTGTGAGTCGGATGAACCTTTGTGCAGTAGAGATTCGTAAGATTGCAAAGTGTTGAATCGGCGGACAACCTGAAACACGACTGACCTTCAGCAAAAGCCGGTAGACGATTCGGCGGCTGTTAATTAGTAAGGCACAAAGTTTAAAACTAATGCACTAGATGCTGTAGTTGTGCAGTGAACAACAGTCAGAAAAGGATCGACAACCTATGCATAAACTGCATGTGCACATACTGGAGAGTTACGTATTCTAGCATGATTTGGCTTAGATCACGCACTTGACTCAACATGTATGAAGCACACCCGCTCACACATAATTAACGGGTCAAGGTTACAAGTATTGATCAGCGGCAGTGTATGGTTCTGCTAGCTGTCATAACCATAACTTGCCGTTCTGCGTGTACACGTTTGGCACCGGTGTTTGTGGCCTCGCAGGAGGACTGGTAGCGATGAGTTGTGTCAATCAAAAGTCTTCCCGAACACAATGGTCAAATGTTTGCCCTACTGTGCACAAATGAATTTCACCAGTACAGTGGAGTTGGTCGCACTTCGCGGGGACCTTCGATACTGACAGGTTGCCCGAGCCTAGACAGGGGAAGTCGAGAGGTAGAGGTCGGGTTCGGATTTTTCCATCTATTCCTAAAACCTAACCACTCGAAACTAGACTTATTTCACACTATGAAATGCGGGAAGAAGCCGGTCTTCTTTAACTAGGAAGATCTGTGACCGGTGTTGGCTGTTTACTGAGTTATGAGTCAGGCCCCAAATTTCGAGTCTAGCAAACTATGCCACACTGGTGCTTATCCGATCAAAAAGTCAATGCAAGTTGTCTTTGAGGCCTAGAGGCGATGGTGTGGATGTCAGATACCAGACAGCGAACGAAAGGCGGTATATCGAAGGATTTGGGATACCCACGAGCGAGAGGTCCGTTATGACAAAAGCCGGTTTAAAGGATGTTTATTCTATTCAATACTATTCAATAAGGTCGATGAAAATTCTCCACAGCTATCACTGATTTTCCCTACTGCTCCTAAGATAAACAGTGAGCGAAGCGCATCAAAACGAAGTCTTCAACATAAATGTACCGACACCGAGTCGGCTCCCGCCATTGTTTCTAAGCAAAGTGGAGGAGTGCTTGGTCTTAAACTAAACACCGAATGCCTGAAGCTTTTCCCAACCGGTATGCCCCAGTATTATTCACTTGTTTCACTGTGAAAGTAAAATGTCCAGAGCGAGTTAAAACGCCCCTTCTCCCTGGGTTTTATCCGTACCGAGAAACTGCATGCGAATTATCTGTAGGTTTTCCAACTTTTTCCAAAGGATGAGTGTTTGTATTACTTTATGCATATCGGGAAACTAAAAGCCTGATTGGAAAATTTCACCACTTATAGTATGTATCCAGTCCTTGAAATGTACAGCGTCGAGAAATTTAGTCCTAACTTGTAGTACCAAGGATCTCGTTGTCTGCCTAATGCACTATAGTAACAAATTACCTAACAAGAATGACGTAGCCATACGAAACAAGCCCGATATACGACCGGAAGTGAGTTGCAATGAACGTTTTCACAGCAGCACACTAAAACAGGGCTAAATATGATCAATTTAACGATAAGAGTACAAGGAAACGGAGGAAGTGGATTGCCAAACCCATTAAACAGACAGAAAACAGTGAAAGGAAATTGGTCGTCAGACTGAAGAGAGATAGATGTAGCGGGAAAGCACTGTAACAGAGACCATGTCGGAAAAGCTGCCACACCCCGGGGGGTGGTGGTGTGGGGAAGATTACGTAAATGAATACAACTGAAATAAAACAAATATACTTCGTATTCTTCATCCATCATACGAAAAGGAAAAATACCAACAGGTTTCTATACGTCAGATACATTCTGCACCGACGGTGAAAGGCTAATCCAGGAGAGTGCGTCTGGATTTGTGAGCAATGCGGGGTTCCAACTTTCGATTTTCGGCTTACTTCGTTCACCGGGTCGAACGTGGCCGAAAGGTTTTTCAGTTTCAAACATGTGAGCAGTAAGTATTGGACTTTCACCGGGTTACATCGCTAGTTTATATTATTTCATGTGCACCTTCGTTCACCGAACGTGGCCGAAAGGTTTTTCAGTTTCAAACATGTGAGCAGTAAGTATTGGACTTTCACCGGGTTACATCGCTAGTTTAGTTTATATCATGTGCACACACTGTGTAGTTATCTTTGTATCCGCGAACTTCTCGTCGTAGTATTGTATATATATATATATATATATATATATATATATATATATATATATATAT
>NW_008751927.1:309524-362973 GCF_000715545.1 Opisthorchis viverrini | reverse complement strand
TATATATATATATATATATATATATATATATATACACGTAACCATACGTCACAGAAGCAGAGAACATTCATTAAACAAGCGAGACTTGTGTGGTATCGCGCAGCTTTGATTGCGTTGAGAGAGGTTACAACAATTTACTTGAGGCTTCTGAGTGAGATCAAACGGGATATCCATATGTATTTAGGATACACATATCAACTGTCTTTTCAACATCTTCTTGACTAGAACTACACTTTTGGTCGGTAAATTTTGACGGAGAGCCACATGGATGCTAAACGACAGAGCTAAACTTGGTGTTCGAACATATTAGTTTGTCATAGTAAAAGGGTAACAAATTTCCATGCTAATCAGAGTGCGCATTTCATGATTTTTCTTCAAAATTACGGTCTCCGGTGGTGAATCCCAGAATAGACTCTTTAGGGGAGCCCTATTGAGAGTGACCATTTCGGGGACCGCCGTATAACCGAAAGATACACTCCATATCTACCGCGAAGAAGTTACGTACTAAACTTCCAAAAGGGGAATAGAAAGCCACTTTATGCGGTTATCTAAGGGTTATCTCAGAATGAGAGACATCACCATCAGTGTTGAAGAGAGAGTGCCCCTTTAGTTCCTCTCTGTGGTCTTTACTTGGCTAATGCTAACTCACATTCTTTTTTCAGAAAACGCTCCACTCCGCTACAACTAGTCGGGTCGACATTAACTACATTCATATGTAGTAACCATTGGCAGTGAAACTCGAATAAGCCGTTTAGGCTTTGTACAACAGAATATAAGCTGTTCAGTTACATTACACCGTCAATTTTTCAACGTTTTCCCACAATTCACATGTGATCAAAAATAATTCATGCAGTTTATGCACACAGAAAGAATGTCTTTCACTCTGATCAGAGTGTCCACTTCTTAGATGCCGTACACCAGCTTTCACTCAATCAGTCGAAGGCATAGGATATATCTACGTAGAGAATGAAGTACAAAAACAGGGATACCAGCATCGACAAGCGAGTATTGAACTTATCAGAAGACGAGAAACAATCGAGGCACGCTTCCGTTCTTGGCGTACAGGTAGCACTAGTATTATCAGAAACGTACTAGCCGTCATACAAACCCCGTAGAGGGAAGCGATAGACTGGTTTTCGAGACCGACGGTTTACACCAAGCCTGACAATGTTGTCCTACACATTTCATCACCAATCGAGATGTGTTCATTGAAGGAATGGGCATAAATTCATATAAGGTTTACTCACCGGCGTTTTGTGACAAACTGATCAGGCTAAGAGAGTGAACCAGGGATCATCATCACCACAAACGAGATTAACGGTTCAAAACTACAGCCAGATCCTTACTGAGTTCCTCAGACAAGTTTTGACCCTCGTTGGTATGGTTATGAAACTTCTACCCAACCTTAAGGTGGGAATATTAGTGTCAGTAAATGGAAAAAAAACATTTAGACGTGTCAGAAATGGAAAGAACCACGCTGGAATCATTTATCGCAGTGGAGTGGCGCATCGAAATGCATTGTTATGAAACCCAAAGCTGTGCTAGTGACTGAACTGAAGCTTAGGAGAAAATTAAGACTGAACCGGATCGGAACCGATGTTTGACCGTAACACGAGCGTGACAGAACACAAATTATAGAGGTAAACAACAAAATCCACCAACCGGGCATCACATACAAGGTCACTCAGTGACATGATTTGCGGTGACTCACACTAAATGCGCACGCACGCTCAACACACGAGAAGGGTCAAAACTGGTGACTTGAATTACACACAACGATACATGCATACAGGTTGGTTTTCGAAGGCCAGCAAGTGTCACTTACACCGAAGAAAGGGTGAATCAACAAATCTGAGAAGGACTATTGAAACCCAGGAAAAGATAAACATGAACATTCAACAAAGATCGTTGACTGGGTGGCAGGGTTTTTGTTTCGAATCCCAAATTGGATTGAATTTTGCCCACAGTACGCATCGTTCTTCGGTCTGGGTTACCCTACCCCTCAAATCAGTTGACTCATTTCATTTTCATTTTCAATATGATTCGAAAAACCACATCTCAGCTTTCCGCATACGAGTAAGCTGTCGGATGGCAACGCAAACAGAAAATCAATCACACAGTCAATACATGACGGACGTCCGGCCGGCCGGCGACTATGCGTTGTTACATCGCGGTTCCCACTGTAATTTTATGTGAGTTGACACGAAACTCCACAGGTACCAAAGTTAATGGCATTCCACCGGATACCCAAGAGTAGTACGAATAACAAAACTGGTTTTGGGGATTAGGTGAACGCCACATTTGGTCCATTCAAACCGGCAGCCGGGTAGGACAAGATGCTTCAAACGTGCGCCCCCAACTTTACTACCGTACTGGAACCGAGGGATGTAGCTCAGCAGACTTCCGTTTCCAGCAGCCTGAGTGGCAGAGGAATCATAGACAAGATTGTTAAAAGCATATTGTGCAAAATACAACCGACAATATTCAACAATACGTGTCAGTATGGAGCTTGTTATCTTTAGGGTAGAGAAAACTTCGTGAATTCCATCATACGCCTAAAGAGGCAGGATGGGGATTCCAGTAATTGTTCCTCACCTCGGGATAAACGGAGAACAAGCTACCTACTCTAGTTCTGATTATCTCCGGCATTTGCCTCGTCCCCGTAGTTTTTCGTTTGCAGGCCCGAACGAATCACATTCGCTTGAACTAGAGTTCTATGAGTTTGGACTCAAGGGTGAATTTATATCTCAGTCGCCGCTACGCTAGCATGGCACAGGTTTGTAGTCAGTGTCGACTATGGATCGATTGTCCAGCCATCTCAACTGAAAAGATTCATCCAAGCGAAACAGCAAGTCAGCTCCCCCCAACGGTCGGTTTTACACGAAAGGCTGTACCAACAATTCCACGCAGCTGTGTAAGGGAGTGATGTTTCGTTCTCCTCAAACCTACAAGTAATGTGACACCCAGAGTATTTCAGATACATCCGACGTTAAATATTTCATGTCAGAAGTAAACTTCACTTCTTATCCAGCAGAGCAGTTGAGAAAAGCTTCAACCACACAGTGATCTAACACACTCTTCCGTGCACAAGCCAGCTTTCACACCTGCCCCTTCGTATTTGATAGTCGCATAACGTCCTCATTATTCAGATGCTATCGGCTTCGATACTCAGGTGACCCTTGTAGCCGATGAAATGGGTTTTACCAGCTCAAGTCAAGTCCCAGCTCAAGTCAGGTAGATGACTGTATAGCTCTAGCTTTGCACAACTTGACAACAACTCGCTGACGGAAATGATAATCGACGTTGTCAACACAGCACATTACTCATAAGGTTGCCGAAAGTTCTTCTTAGCGGCCGACTACCGGTTTCGCCCTCATTGGGGGTCACCAGATAGGTGTAACCTTTCGAGGTCCCATCTAGTTGAAAACTAAATTGCACTAAATTGGCAAATTACATTGGTGTTAAAGACGGACTCCGCTGGATTTCTTGTTTATTTTATCTATCTAGGCTGTAACCAGCTGGAAAACTGATTGAGCCATAAAAGTGGGTTGTCCTAGCTGAGGATTTCAACGCACAGATGGAACGTCTTAGTCGACCAAAGGCAGTCGTTGGCATGCTTAGATTAGACACAAAATGCATTGATGACCGTGAGGGGTATTTTGTAACCTTATATAGAAAAGACGGTTGTTTTTCATTGTTACCATGTTTCGACATTTTGTGGATGCTGTTGCGTCATTTGGCACACTCCTACTACTGCGCTTACTCGTTCCAATGCTATTATCGGCCTCCTTGTTAGTGGGAATCCGAAATTCGACAAACGAGATGCAAGTCACAGAGCACTAGGCAGGATTTCAACTAACTGGGCGTGCGCTAATCATTTCTTTGTATTCGTTCGCATGCCTGAGCAAAGCTGTACAAACTATCGACTGCTGAGGCAGAACAACTTTTCTACGTATGTTTGGACAAAAAGGACTATCCCCGGATATTCGTGGACAAATTTTGCACCACTATTCAAACGCTTTAGGTATTTGCAATCAAATGTTCAAATTTCCTCATACCTAGTAGAGTTTGTCATTTCTGATAAATGAAATCACGAAAGGATACAGACTACACGGTGTTATGAATCCCTAACATGAAACGGGACCTGGACTAGACTAGGATCATACGGAAGAATATGTCCCATTGTTTGACTATCATCTAAACAGAGCGTCGAAAATCATCAATTACATGGTGCATTTTGCATCTTCCACATGTAATCTTGCTTCAGAATTTTCAACTCTCTTATTTTCTTGAAACCACGAGGTAAACAGCTTGAGCGTGCTGATCAATTGCTGTGTCTTGACAGCTGCATAAGCTATGATTGCACAGTGATAGACAGACATATCAGAGTGAACAACATTCTATAGATTTTCATTCATGGCGTCAGAAATGGATTTCCCTTAAGCCAAAGAGCCGTGTATACAAGACAGCTGTAGCCTTCAAAAACGTCATCACTTGCGCTCGCCATCATCACAAAAGGCGTCCAAGTCAATTAGAAACTATCCTAAACTCAAAAGCAAAAACAACGGCATCGAAGCAACAGTGTTGAACACTGATGTCGCAAACTTCGGTAGATATCAAAATCTGCTTCAACAATTGTGTTGTTATCTCTCCCGGGATTACATTTCAAGGCCCCAAATAAGTTTTCCTCGACATAAAATGGCCTTGCAGAGGTACAACATAGCACAATAACTTCGCAGGATGTAGGTATCACAAAGACGGAGTGGTCGCGTTTGCTAGTTAGAAATGCAAAAGTACTGTGGGGCTAAAACCTCCATGGGTTTGGTCGCATTGGCACAATAATGGCTCTTTTTCTGGTAGGTTGGAGCGTGTGGTCAATACATAAATTAACTCTTGCGTGAACGATAACAAGTTCGCATTTTTTGTCAAACAAGATAGCGTTAAACGAGTGAATAGATAAGCATGACATGAGACTATGCAGTGATTGGCACAAGCCAGTGCACATACCAAACATCAATGTGAAAGGGAATGATACAAACAAGAAATCACATGCTAGAAAGTTTGGAATTAGTGTAGGTCAGGAGAATACCCGGAATTGGACGCGGAACAAAGGTTTCTACCGCGTTTTTAAAGGCGATAACACACGTCAATAATCATGAATAGCTTTCGAATAACCTTTATGTGATCTGTCGCTTCTGAATACCATCGAGGCAGTTCTTGATCGGAGCGGAGAAGTAAACAGAACAGGACTGAATCCTAACCAGTAGATCAATAAGATACAGACTAACTGATGAGTGTGAACAGAGTTTTGAGAGATAGAAACACCTACAAAAGTGTTTTTTCGAAATATATTTATCAAGTCGATGTCGCTTATTTCAACCTGTGACCCCTTTTCACCTGAAACTTTAGTTTAATTATGTGTACTGATTGGTGCCAATTGATCGACGATTTCGTGATGTCAGCATGATGGACACTAGCTTAACCCTTCCGATTCCAGCATGCGTTTGATCAAACTCATAAGTGTTCACAGCCTAAGTCGCCTTGTGACATGATCATGGAATGAGGACATCATACTGGTTACCCGAAGATTTCATACCGCAGTAAAACTCACGGGAAAATAGTTGAATCCGGTCTAAAGAGGACATTGGAGGGCCTGTTAAAACTATAGCATTCCCACTTGAGTGGTCACGGTCCCGTTACGATTATCACGTGTGCTGGTATGCGCGCACCCCCGCTCTGACGATGTCATGTCGATTAGTGATGCAGCGTTGGCAATCCAATTGTTCAACTCGGCAAACAGACCAACAACTATGGTAAGCAGTGGACTCGAGATCCGCTGTGACTGGAGCGGGACTGTGTAACGGGAGGACCGATATCGGTTAGTGAACAAGCAAAACACAGATCCACCAATCTACACTGAAAACATTTGAAGTAAATGGTGAGGTTGTAAATGATCGATACCAGGGGTTCCGGTGCTGTGCGCGCCCTCAGAAATCATACTCAAGCACACAGTTACCAGTGCAACAGGATACCGAGACTGGATGAGCCAACTAGTTTATACAATCACGCCACATCCACTGTCGTTTGTATGGACTGCAGATTATTACATCGTACACTGCGTAGAACTCCTTAATCATTGCGGGTTTGGCAGCATCAAACAAATACGTTCGTTTGTGCTTACCACTGCTGTTTAAACAGTTCCCATCCTGTCTCCAAGCGATTATCCTGATTCATCGACATCAACCATGGGAAACACTGGCCTGCAGTTTAGTTTTTGTTAGAACTCATCACCGTATCGAGATTTGAGTCCTAGATAGGTGATATGCAAGGTGAGCGTGTTGCCCCTACCCCACTGACGCACAGTGGACGCACCTTCATTGTCACTTAGCAGGCGACCATGCTCTACGGAGTGCGTAGCTGTACTGGAATGAGCAAATATTTTTAACAACCTGGGCCCTATGAATTTCAGAGGATTATGTCGGAGTTCAGAATGCGGTCGGTTATGGTCGGAAATGCACACGCCTGTAGCAATATCATGCGGCAAGTGGACGCATATAGATAGCGGAGAAATGATAAATATTTTCACAGTACTTGAGGAAGACGCTGTATTCAAGTTCACACATATCGGAATATGGATCGTGAGGAACGTGCAACAGGGAGGCATGCTCCCGAAGTGAACTGATCCCTAGCTCATGTAAGCCATTTTACTGTGGCATGCGGGTAAGCATAAGGTGAAGAAAACACAAACGCTTGGAAAACTTGCAACCGAACTAAGCCAAACAAAGGCGCAAATTAGTAACGCCTATGCAACCCCACTTCAGAAGACCAGGATCATTAATAAGAGACAGGGAGGATGGAAAAGAGGACAGACTCACTGGATCTATTCGGTTGACAAGTTATAATTACTCTTCAGTTTAAATACACTTTGTGGCATAGTTCTTACTTTGAAACATTGCGCTAGCAGTTAGACAAAGCAAAGTTTCTGGTGGATAGGTTCATACGGGCTGTCAGCATGGTGTTTCCAAAGGCGCTCGGTGTTAATAAATGTCTTCTAAACAACCTCATGGCTTCTGACTTAGTAAGCTGCCTTTGACCCTAAACGGTTTATCTGTGTGAAAGTACATCTCAATCACTCCACATTGTTTTCAGAAAACAACAAGACGTGATTCACCATATGGATTAACGGTGCACAGATAGCGATGCAGTACAGAACAAACTGTTTTATCTGAGTGGTAGCTGTTGAACTCTAGACGCGTGCGGGCACGGCTGTATTTATAGTACTCTACAAAAGTCCAAAGCCTAGAGACATTGTTTGTACTACGGTTTGTTTAGGCGTAAGTTCAAGATTTTCATTGGCAATGTTGTGGAATATAGGTAGCTCGGGTGTGCTAGTTGGTTGTTAGTCTGTTCGCCGAGCTTGGCAGTTGGATTCACCCTCTCAACCCCTGCCGATGTCACCTGGATTGGTGACGAAACGTTTGCAGTGCAACTTCGAAGCCTGGCGGACAGACCAACAACCAAGCTTTCCATTGTTGTTGCAAAATTAGTTTACGACGATGTTCCTCTGTGAACAGACCGCTTGTGAAGAGACCAGCCAAAATCGGTATCTTCTGAGAGGGCTGTTTGAATGGAATATACTTCTGGAATCGCCTCTCTCAGAGCTTGGTCAACAACAACAACAACTATAGACCCGTTGTTTCTCTTTCTCCCCAAACAGCTAGCCATCTCGTTTCGCAATAGTCCCCCCAGACACGGTCGCACTTGTTTTACCAGTGCTGTGCCGCACACAAATTGATGGGAGGATGTATGTCGAATTCATCAGTCAATTACGTATATTCGAAAACCTACAAACTAGTGCTGCAGTTCAGTCGGTTTAACAAGAAATCAAGAATAAATGGTCGGTGGAACGATTTCTAGGACAACCAAGTACCGGACAAATTTGCATACAATGATCTCCGAAAATCAGGTGGCACGCAGTAGCGTTGATGTGAACTAATTCGAAAATTCGGCAGTTTGCTAACTAAATCGCAGTAGAGCAACCACTTCCACATGTGAACATATGTCAAATGGAATGAACTATAAGAGTCACTGCAAATAAGTGGGGAAAAGAATCTCAAGAATGCCCTTGGCTGTCATACAAGGCATGTGTGGTAACATAACGCTGATATTTTTACTGTTCAGAAGCCCACCGGACCATTGTATATTTTCATAAAAGCCTTTATGATATGACCTGATCATCCGTTGACAGTCGACGCTTTGGGGCAAGTCAGTTTCGGGGAACTGGGTATTCGGCGTTAACGGCTTGTATCATTCGGCAGAGTTTGGTGGAGTCGAGGTAAGGTACAGCATGAATAGGAAAACACCAGCTATTTAAGGGTCATTTCGCCGAAATAATATCCAATCGCCTACACAAGGATTTACTGAAACGATTAACGAAAGGTTGTATGAAAGGAACAGGAATAGCGTACCGAACTAAGGATATTAGAAAGAAAATCACAACTGTGAAACTAAAATCTTAGTTTTAAAACCCAGCCGTGTAAAATATTATCAATAAAATGTCCACGCTCCAGCCTTTCAGGTCCTATCGTCAGTCGGCAGATCTTTGAATCTGGAAAGGCAATATCGCTGAAAAACTGGACGGAAGGATCATGCCGAAGTTATGGTAAAAAAAGGAAACTATGAACTGCTCGCGGCCCCGTTTATGTACAATGTATGCAAACTGTGATCGGTTCTCTCCCTTGCAGTTCTGGTTGTTAGTTGACGGCTGTAGCATCAGTTTTGTGCAGGCATGTCAGGCGAAACGCTAGATTGATTGAGTTTGGACAGGAACGACCGACAAGCCAACGATAGTCCTGACCAACTAACCTGGAGCCTAGAACCTGTCGCAACCTTTGAGATATCTTCGTTATGGAAAAACGTGGGAAACGAGCAGAATGGACTTGATGCAAAATTAGTCTCGATTATTCGTTTTTGGACGGTGAAGTTCAAAAAATTGCTCATGAGGTAAAAAAACGATCCCTCAGTCACAGAGCTACAGAATTTATGAGTAATGGTAATCTAGTTCAGAACAGCTTATGCTGGGAAATGATTCTGTTCAGGACCAAACTCGCTGAGCGTATCTCAAGCTTTTGGTCTAATCACGAATCTACCACTTGCCTTAGAAGCAAGACAACACACGATGAACAGTAAAGTGTGATCAACTTTTAATAGAATGGAAATGAAAGGTTACTACCCCTCACAGAAGTCTACGATCAGCGGGCCATTATTCATGGGGGTCGTCAGCCTACTCATTCATTCGGCATCGCACCACTAGGCGTCGTACACAGCAATCGTGGGGTCAGAAAGGTAGGCAGGATTTAACGTACGCACAACAACACCACGAAGTTAATACCACAAAGAATGTTGGGCAAATGCCAACTACATGCCAATGTCTCGGCACAATGACCCGGAAGATGCTGCTTTAAATGGTCCTAGAAAGTAACTACCAGATTGGTTCCAGCGCGTATTCAGTCTTGGCACTTAAATGTCGCAATGCCGTTCGGTTTCCGGGTCAACTACGGCAAAGTAGTTGTCCCATAAATTTCACATGGAACGATCCAATTTCAACTGCCGTATGTTCAACATTTGACTGAAGTGTGGCCGATTCAAACAACTAGTATAATCTCTACGGTATTGCATTGGCATTCTTGTGAACTTTCATGAGAATTTGCCAGGAACAAAATGATTTTGTGAGTCTGAACGCAGAATGCTGGGAAAATTTGTGTAACAAGGCTTAGGTGATCTTAAAAGATCAAAGTTTGTGCTTCATTTAGACGAAAGGGATCCGAGCAACCATAACCAATCGTTGTCACTGAAGGATTGACAGTTTATCTAATAGTGTCATGAAAATGGCCTTTGTACGGATGTACTAACCTATGAGTAAAATCTGATTCCAGAACGACAATCTGGGACTTGGAGAGAGAGGTGCAGCTATGAAAGCCAGTAGGGTCACCGGTGTTACCAAGTCTAAGTCACTAGTGTATCCCCGGGTTCATCCAGTGTTCGATTTCATCCAAAACATGAAAAAGACCCGGCAAAAGTGCCGTCGACAATCGAAATTAATCTCCTGGAGAGAATCAGTTGTCAAGGCCCATGAAGATGTACTATAAACTCCGTTTCTATACCATTCGATTACAAACGGATGGTGCATAAGTGGATACGTTTATTACGCGGACATATTTCACTGAGAGCAACAGAACCAAGAGAAGTACTGGATACACGCGGATTGGTTGTCGTAAAAGCGTCATTATTGGGGCACACCTTGGTAAACATTTCTGAGTTGTGTTTTAACTTTGAAAATTCCATATCCCTAAATTTCCCGGAAAAGTGAACAAGTTTCGAAATCGTTTCTGTTTTTGGAAACACAATTTTCAAGTTCCGAACAAATTGCCTTCTGAACACACACGGGGCAAAAGTTCGCTTTCCTCTCCTCAAGTGTACAAACAACACTAAAAAAAACTAGGACATACTCGACAGTGAATGCGTTTGACAGTAAATGCTTTGATACCCGATGTTCTGTATCCTCAAACACGAAAACAGCTTCCGCTTGCCACGTGATTATGAAACAAAATACCTTGATTTATTTGGACAATCGATTGCAAACTGCCCCACTTCGTTGCGTGGAAAAATGCATAAGCGAAACCGCACGAGATAAACAAGTTGTTCGCCGGAAGCTGCCCATCAACGAACATACATCAGGCTCTAGGGGAATTCCACTCATATGCCTGTACGGAAAGGTCAAGCTGTCAACTGTGGTTGGATGCATGGACGATGCCTGGTTGGGTAACCTGGACATGTGATATAAATGAAAGGACCGACCTTTTACTTGTTGGGATGCAATAGCTGAGGTGTTAATTTGATAGTTTCTTAGGATGTGGAAAAAGCTTGTCAGGTACAAGGACGAAGAATCGATTAATGTAACTGCATCGATTGTGAAACCCAGAAACGATTACCCCGGGAAATGCACGGAAGTTTCGCACCAATTAGTAGCATGCCGGAGCCTTGGAAAATCGACCGTTGCGGGCTTGCCCATAGAGCAAGTGCACTAGGAACGGGTAGTGACATACGACACAAAAATTGGGACATCAATCTCGCTTTCGAATCGGTGGGTCACATATCACTGTCGGATTAAATCAGTCAAACGGAAGACCAGTGTTCAGTTCAGCAAGATGCTATGCATCACTAAGATTCCTAATACAACGATAAGCCCGGAATGACCGAGTTGATTTGGAAGCAGGGTGTAACAAAGACGGAGCTGTCTCTGCATAGTGACACGGACATCAGCTGATTAACTCGACCGTCTGCAAACCGAACCTAAATAGACAAGAAGGATCCAAATCTTCAAACTTGCATTAGTCAGTAGTGCAACATCAAGGAGAATTTTGCCAAAGCACCCAGTTTACAAAGTAAGTCTTGATTTTAAATGGTACGCTGTCGTCTAATCAGCTGACATCTCGGCAAAGCGTTCCAGTTCGTGTGAGAGGCTTGATATCAGGTGGCAATACATGGTATGGTGATACCCAGTAATCTATTCCAGAACGTTCGCTGCTTATGTTCTAGCTAATAAGTACATCATACAGACTAGGATGTGTTCCCAAGGAGGGAGGTCAACCAAAGCAAAATGACACGCGGAATCTGTTGGCAGCAGGAAACTGTTCAAAGAGATCCCATACCTGGAATTGCTACTTTTAAAACTCATGAGGAAAAAACGAACCGGTATTGAATACATAGAGCCAGGTTGACAAAACAACAAAGAGCAAAACGGAAAAGTGAAAAATAAATAACCAGCTTCAATGAAAATAAAACAACCGATTGATAAGAATGTTGGAAGAGATGCAGTAACGTATACCTTTCAGAAATGGTACAAAATGATCAACTCGTAAGCACCAGACATATGTAGCAAAGTGAGAATACTTAAAAATACTTTTTAAGTTTCCAGTAAACAGACACTTGATGGAGAGTTTTGGGGCTACACGAACAACCGCTACTAAAATAAGCGAATGAAGTAACCAAAAGCCGAGGAAGATAAAATAGAACGGATCGTTTGTCATGTAGGTATGGGTTCTGTAGAGGGTAGAATGACAGTATCGATCGCGTTTCCAGCCAGTGGATGAGAAAATTTGCCAGGGAAATAAAAACAAATGGGTCATTTCGGGTCAGCGTTCAGTGACCGTCCGATTTATCACGGAACGTTGGTGAATTGCTTAACTATTGCCTACATGACGTGAAGCAAGCAGCTGTTAAATTACAACCTCATTTCGGCTGAGTGAAATTACGGCAGTTAGTTTGCAGAAAGATGCCGAGCGGATCCATGTGATACTCACCCTAAAGACGGCAAAAGTGATAGCCGTGTGTGACTGACCCGAAAACATTTGTTTCCTCATCGAGTGGAGAGAACATGTGAATTTTCACAACTTCGAACAGCAAAAAATGCACTCTCCAATGCGAAAAAACATGCGGCTACAGTTGAATCATCATCAGGTAGCTGCAACAGGTCACTAGGTATTTTATGATCCTGTTCTATCTTGAGGACTTTGATGAGTCAAAATCACGAGCTCAATCGATCTACACTCCAGTGGCTTGCCAACTGGAATCGATAGGTGTTCACACTAAATTCGTAGCAGAACCTGGCAAATTTCGGTGGTGTAAGAAACGCTCATCAGCTTGAAGTTGGTATGCAATTCCTATTCATCAAAAATTTAGCTTCACCCAAATCCTTACGAATACGAAACGGGAACATCCGAGTGCCGTCACTGAAAATTATACCACTGCCAGCACGTGTCACAGTTGTGATCAATAGGCATTATACTGCAAAGGTGGAACGATATGATCGATAAGACCGAATGACCAGCTATAAAGACTTACTGTGGTTAGACTGACAAAGGCCAGTAGTGACGGTAAACGTATCCCACCAATTCATGGGAAAGTGAACAGTCGCAGACCAATCTTGTGATAATGAACACACGTTGATTATTGAGAAGAGTAAGGTACACCAAGATAAGTGACGACCGGGTAAAACGAACAACTAATAGGAACAGGCGAAGAGAAAAGGTGTGTCGGAAGCAAAGTAAACCGAAAGTAGAACCTATCGCGACAATTCTTGCGAAGACAGGTTCAAAACGAACGACAAATGAAGACAGCTTGCAATGGCAACTCAGCATCTATATATCAGCCAGAGTGACTTATAAAATAAGACTAATTTTATCTTGTTACACGCCTAAACATAAGTGTGGTTAGCTCCTATTGAAGGATTTCGATGAAACAGGGACGTGACACAAAGGCAAAATGCACATGTGGTCGAACCATTACGGAATGATTCGAAGCAGCGCGCGCATCCGCCCTACACTTCGAATGCTGAGTGTCTAAAAGCCAAAAGGTTTTGTGGGAGAGAAGGTAGTCCTGATTCGGGTAGAGATAAGCTTCTTTCAAGATGGGCAATATCAGTAGATTATCACCGTCGCTGTCATTTAACTGGAGCAAGACAAAGTAGCGTGCACCTCTTTTGGGAATGATTTGAGCGCATCAATAGCCAAGATTAATGGGATTATGTCTGCCGAGAATTATCTCGGTTGGTATGATGGAGATCGAGAAAGCTGTGGTTAATGCGCGAACTTATTGATCGTAGGGTTCGCGGTTAAAACCTGGTTAAAACCTGATATTATCAGAGTCCTCATGCTTTCTTCAGAAGCTACGCACCAAAAACCTGTTACATGTGAATGATTATTATTATTACTAAAGGCTTATAGGCTACGGGAATGAAAGTAGAATAAGTAACAGACCTTCGGATGGGTAATCAGTGCACTAAACAACAGTTATGTGGCAAGATATTTCCCTTCGTTGTTTTTACACGTTATACTGTGATGGAAAGGAGATTGTTGAGACCTCGCCGTGGCGGAAGCAATCATCACACTAGATCTGAAGGCACCTCTTAAGAAACGGAAAGTATCCTTTTCCATGATGAATATGAAGAAGGAAAACAACACAGTTTTGCACGACGTTCCGGCTCTACTTTGTCGTGTCTTATGAGGCGGGTGCCACATACCACAGTTATGAATAAATTAGACGGGAAGGTATCACGTTGGAGGTTTGCTCTGCAGTTTTCCACCTTAGGGTCAATCAATCGGAAAACTACTACCTCCGTTTGTGAATAGCAATGGTCTCAGCATACTTCACAGCTCTCCTACTTGCTGTGCTGAACAGAACGTCAAATGTAATCGCTGGGTCGATGTGACACCTGGTCTCAGAGAGATCATACAACGTTGTCTGACAACTGTGATGCAGAGAACCAACTACACAGCCGGGCCAGTCGTTTGCTCACAAGATTAGCCGTGTATTAGCGCCATAACTAGAAGTTTCATTGCCACCGCCGCCAACTCCAACATTATCCACTGATTCTCTATGGGGTGCATGGCCGCTAACTTGGTTGCAACAGAACGGCTGAGGGTGAGGGATAATACGAAGACAGCTGGACCAATGAAAATCACCGACTCAACATCAAACCCAAACGGGACCGTAGCTCACACTGCCAGTCTCGTCGCCTAAATGGAACTAAGCATCGGATCAATCCAGCAACTGAAACTGAATCGTGTTCACCACACTATATGGTAGTGCTCTGAAATTCACTGAGTCCATTCCTGCTCGCAACTGAAGGCTGAATATATGAAAGCAGAAAGAGCTTTTCATTTTGTTTATACTACGGCGGTAAACTGAAAAGCCAGTATTTGTAATTTATTTATAGTTGTAACCTGTAGTACGCGCCTGATGAGAGCAAAATAACTCAGTGATACCACGCAGTACGGTGCTGTTATGTTCCATCTTCAAACCGCATAATCACCAAGGCGGATTGTTAACGCATTTTTCAATCCATGCAACAATGCTACATTAGTCCTTTTGATAAAATCCACTTGTGTGGATATTTGAACTCCAACCGAATCCTACATTATTGGTCATTCATTGAGATCGGATTGATAGCTTCGTCACAAATATTTTCCCAATGAGTCTTGTAGGATCTGGGTGGTGAGGAAGAGAGGAGTTTGTGCACTCTAATCCTGCTTACTTCATGGAGCCCTACGAAACTTCATGTGACAAGATAATTTTCTCCTAAAGACTACCCACAGTTGCGTAAGCGAATCTTGTATGGTGTGTTAGGACAGACTCTCGTTACTGAATATTCGATATCTCTGTTCTTTTTGAGGACGGTGCGCTGTGGTATGTCGAAATAGGCTTTCCGTGTCCAGTATTTGACTCTAGGGGAATAATAATCAGCCAAAGAACTGAACGTGAAATGCACACGCGTCTTCATACGAAGTTCATTAATCCTGACAACCACAAGATAGTTCCAATCAATCTTCAGTCTTTCGCCCCGGTTCCCCAACGTTTCCGTTTTCGGCTATGAGCAAGTTTTCGCGTGACAGAATACGGTAAGCGGGTCGATCACACTTGTACTGTGCGGCCAGAGCATGATTCATTTTCGACCATTGTCTAGACCGGTTTCGTGTGGTCACGGTAGCCACCACATACTGGAGAGTGACAGATGGTCGGTGAAGAGCTTTAATAATAGAAATAATACATCACGCGTAAGGTTGCTGAAAATTCTTCGACAGCCCATGGCCGCTTAATAAAACATCTTAGACGAAAGATTCAGCTGAGTTTTAGGTGAATCTCCCGCAAAAGCAAATTGATTTGCAAATGAGTGTATTTCGCTAGTCCTAGCTCATCTTCACACCACAAATCGGCTCGGAGATGGTGTGGACAACGCAGTCAGAATAATATCATGCATTAAAAATATGCTTTTCGACTAACAATTCAGCCCAACAGCAAGGGAGACTTGGAGTCGTCACCTGATGCATCATTATGTGGCATGTACCGTGGATAGAAGTGCGAAATTACGGTGTTCATAGTTCAGTTTGTCAATGTTGATGATGAATCTTTTTCGAACCCATGGGGTCATACCCCACATAGAGAAACCAATTAAGCTGCCATGAGGGCAGATTCATATCTAGACGACCACACAAGTACTCAAATGAATCGCTGTTGCCCTAAAGTGGACGGATAAGTCAAACTTTACTCGGCACAGTACGAGTGACTGCCAGGGATCGCGTCAAGATGCTTCCTACACAAGGATTGCTCTCCAGAGGAAAAATCAGTAGGTTGTGTACTAGCTTTTAAAATGAAACAAAAGTTCCACCTCTAGGTACAGTTGTATGAAAAGTCCGACAACAGAGTTGCGGGCTGCGGGATTTTAAGAGGGGGTGCTTACACGACTATGTGAGCAACATATTGAGATCAGGGCAGCACCAGAGGGGGAGTGATTAGTGTTACAACTGATTGAAGTGGCGATAGGTCCAACGGGAACCTGGGTCGTAAAGGTTTCGGCTCCAGTTGGCCTTGATGGGAACCAATTAGGGGGGCGGGGAGGATGAACGAACGTGTCTGTCCCAGTTTTTGGACATGACAGGGTCGTACTGGATAGAGGCTCCTGTTCTCACAGATCGGCAGTGAGAGGATCTAGTGTTGTAAACCAATTGATATGGCGATATTTGATACGCAAACAAAACGCCCAGGACCTGAGGTATTTGCTGCTTTAGAATAGATTATATCAGAATTTAGGGGGGTGAGGAATGTTCGGGTTGCCCCAACCTGCGATTATCAACTGGATGAAGGATAGGAGAACAAAACAAGAGGTGGAGCAGATTATCGGCCTCAGGTTACTGCAAAGCTTATCACCAGGGCTGAACAAACCTCATTTAATCCGAGTTCGTTTCGTCACCTACTTTCTGGAAGCGAACGGATACCAGGCAAAACCATGAAGTAAAACTGCTTCGGAGTAAATGCCACAGGAATAAAGGGCATCGAATGATCAAGAATAAAACGACAGTATGGTATCTGCGCATTTTGCGTTAAACGTGAGGTGCTTGGAATGGTTATTACAGTTACTGCTGTATGGGTGAGCTGATAGCTAACCTGGAGGCCGTCGGGAAGTAAACGACGACCGTAAGTACTTAACCTCCATCTGCATGAGCGCAAAATATACTGTCATGTTTTGTTTTTTAACGGACCTCGGAAGCCGGGAGTTCAGGTGAAGCTATCCACGTACGGAAAACCTTTCTTCTACTGGAAAACCGATAGCGTGAGTTGCAGAGCTAGAGTATTTGAATCACCGGTTATGGCCTACCCACGCGGGCGCATGATTTAAGCGTTACCGACACCTCAGCTGGAACGCACAATCCATTCAAACAGTTTGTAGTAATCTGCTTTTAAGCACCACTTATTCGGAAAGCTGTGGAAAATGCTAGCTTAACCTCTGTAGAGAAGCAAGGACCATCGGTACAACCGGAGAATGAGAGGTACAAAATCATCTTCCCACAGCTCAGAGGGCCACAATACACCGAAAAAGGGAAACGCTGGGATACCTTAAAAATATAAGTATTCTGATTAACTTATTCCGCAGGACCATTTTTTCCAAAGTGACCTTTGTTGGATTTCGGAGATCCCAAAGCTAACTCACAACTGAAGGGGAACAAAAAAGGGGTTTCGGGTAGCACTCTGGAAAAGTTATCAACAGTACAAAATGACGTATCGCCCGGGCGTCCGCTTCCAGCTGTTGCAATTGTACCAAAGTGACGAAATAAAGCTTATGATACATCGTAGAAGCCTAATTCAGATTACCAGCAGGGCTCGTTGTCGGATGCAGTCGGTTACCGTAGTCAGAAAGGCTACGTGTAAAACTTGCTACAAATGGTAGAGACGAGCGACCATCCGAACTTTGACGAATCGCTGGAAGAGACCGGCGGCGGAACCGGTGAGTGACGTGATTAGCCAGTGTGCCAGAGCTCGGTGTGCTTCCAAGAGTTTAGCAAGCTAAATCCTGTATATGACTAAATGATACTAAGTTTTATTCAAGGCCACTATCAACGAAAACCAATTGCAACTTACCCCGGATCGTTAGAGTCCACTCCATTTTCCATTCCTAAGGATGCCTGTCGCTTTGTTAGTGACAGCTTGGTATAAGTATCAGACAAGCATTCCCCGGCACTGACCGTGCTATCCGAGCATGTGGCTTCGCCATTGGTACTGTCGACGGTGCTATTTCCGTTTGAATTCATGTCACCAACTGCCGAATCGTCTGAAGGACTTGAACTTGGTTTTAGTTGGCTCACAGTCATTTCCATGGATAGGACAGTTTGCTCGAGAAGGCTGATTGTGCACACAGCTTAGCGAAAATAGGCTTATCGGGGGATCACAGTGGGTACAAAATATCCACGCGTTTGAAAGAACTGAAACTTAGCTAGTTCTGCGGTTAGGGTCTATGCGGGACGCACTGACATACTTCCCAGTAAACTAGGCCCTGAGACACAGGGCACTACTATGACAATGGCAATTGTCCTAAGGCGACAACCGACTAGAGACAACCCCCGACGCGTGCAACGCTCGTGGCTGTCTCCGAACCCCATTTCATCGGTGTTTTATACGTGAAAGGGCCATCGTGACACGTCCACCAATCACAACAAGCAAGCTATGAAGGCCGAGTGTCCTGATTGGCTGACGTTGAACGCTGCCATGCCACTCCAGCCATTGGCTGGTTTTCAGATAGCAGCAGCGATTCAGCGGAGCACTCCCTCTCAAACACGTTACCCACTGGTTTTCATTTGGGTCACAATAGCGCCAAATAGGACTGAGGATCCTAAATGGGGTGAAGCGACAAACTGAATTTGGAAGTTGAACTATGGGTCCATCAATAAAAGGAAATTCAAACAGCTGATATCAGCACAAACATTTTAGTGATGAGTGACCTGAACGACTGTCGCATCCAGGGTGGTAAATTTCCTCACATTTACTCTGTGGAATCGCTCCCATCAGTGAAAAGAATGCCGTTTTTGGAACTCCATGGGTTTAGGGGATTTTTTGGTATTGGAAAAGCCTGAAATATTTCTTAACCATCGGAAGGTAATGTGGGAATTGCTCGAGCCAAATCTCCACTTATCACTAAAATTCTTAATGGATATCGGTCTCTTGAGTTTCAGTTAGCTCATATAAAGTAATGCTTGAATCCTTACTGAAGTGGTTCCTATGGCAGGATAAACCGATCTATGGCACAAGTGTCTTGCCGATGTTCATGGCAAGACATGTGACGCACCAGATCCTACTGTTTCTGGAGTCGAACATTATGGACAGACCAGGCGACAGGCTTATTGTCACCAGATCTGACAGTAAATAATGAGCTCTACTGTCATCTCTACCACTCACATCTTCAACTCTGACAGCCTTCAAAATTCCCTCATTTGGTTTACAGGATACCAACCCCTCGGACCAACAAGGCTGGAAATGCGGTTCTATGGCATGTGACATATCATACCCGACTAGACCAAGGATGACAAATCTTAACAGTGAGTACTTCTAGAACCAAAAACCACTTTTTTCGGAGAAGTTCCTCCAGGTCTAGATTAAATTACGATTTCTTCGGAAATCACTTCAATCAACTGAAAAGTTCCAACCAATAACTCCCCGGAACTCTTTCACAACCACCTGATATTCTTAGTAAGAAGGGACCAATTGTGAACTATCAGGCACTGTGATTCAAGGATTGGATTACCATCGGCGTGACCGATTTCACGTGCTTGTTGCCATTAACACTAGGAAAGTTTGCGGTATGGACGTACTGATTAACTGAACATCATCTGTTTGATGTTCATAAGGGAAACTACTCACAAGGTTGCTGAGATCTCTTCGACAGCCCACGACCGGTTTCTCCCTTCTTGGGGCTCACCGGGTAGGCGCAGTCCCCGAGTTTCCGTCCACCTTATGTTCTACTTGAACCCAAATTGGACTGTTATCGCGAAATGCACTCATTAGCAAATCAATTTGGTTTTTCACAAGAGACTCAACTGAATCTCATGAAGCGTGTTATAAAGGTGTTGCCACCGGGCAAGATATAGATAAGTTTCGCAAGAGAGAATAATAACATGCGTGTTGGAGACCATTCATAGTTTTTGAATGATGTGCCCAATTATAAGCGGTTTCCTGATTTTCTGTTGACAACCTACATTAATAACCAATCCCTCATTAACATCCGGAATCAATATACTTTTCCTTGCAAATTCAAGTCCATATCGCGAAATAAGCGCACATAGTATTGCGTGAAATTTCTGGTCCACTGAGTGAAAAGCTTCAAGATATTTTCGAAGGGAAAACTCTGAGTAAAAGAATGTTCTGCAGACGACGCCGTCACCTCTGTGTTTGCGTTTCGTTCTTCAGGTTAAATTGAGCCCACTGTCTTTCGCTTAGTAGGAACCACCCAGAAGGCCTGGTCAGACTGATCTCTCCTGGGTTGAACTGTCTGTTGGTTGAATTCAACAAATTTCTATTTATGTACGAGAGCTGAAGGTCCCTTTTTCTAGAAAGTTCCAAATAAACTTGTTTTCTACGTATGAAAAGCATATGAGTCTCTGTTTTTTTTAATATATCCGATGAAGTACATTTCTAGTACAACCATCCGTTACTCTGCTCAGACGCTGGCGATGTGTCTTATCAATGAAAAATCAAGGACATTCAGCAGAACACTACCTAAGGCTTTCCTGAGGCGTGAAACTTTGGGCTTTTCTCCAAGAGTCGCCAGCCTGGTTACATCTTGCAAAAGCACTCTTCAGAATACCACCTATGTTGTTTTATCTCTTACTGCCAAAAACAGTAGGCTGGCCGAAAGGACAAACAAGCGCGATCATCGTAGATGGAAAAGAGAACGTAAAGGCTGGAGAGCCCCAAACCCTTGTGGTTATTGCTGTCTTAGAAGAAAGCTAAGCTAGTATCGTATGGATGTTTGAGTCATTACCCCATCCGGCTCCTAATGAGCCAGTTCAAAACCTTCAGTGTGTTTTCATGCGTATGACTAGGTAAAATCGATTTCTCAAAGTCAAAATTATACAGCCTTTCGGCCGCATTCACTAACGTATCTCCTACAGCCTAACTTATCATTTTCAAGGTCTTAGCCCACTTTTTAACGCAATCAAGGAGATTTCTTCTCCCTGGTGCATCCAGTTCCATTGACAGAGTACAAATATAAGCCCAAAGCAAACTCACATGACAGTCATTCCTTTTGTGTTAAACCATCAATTAGTCCCTGTATCTTTACTTCTAATTGGAATTCTGATCAGGAAGTCAAATACAGGCCATCCGCTCAATTCAGACAAACAATCTGTTCTTGAGTGTGAAACCCAGTTCAGACATCGCAAACGGCAGAGTCATATCCATAACCATGAGGAAACAAGGTGGTGACAGGAGGCCTCCCTTCCTTGCGCCTCTGACTGACCGGTGGAGCGATTTCTCACCATAAGGGCGATGCATCGCGTGCCAGTGCACATTGCAAGATTGACATATGCAAATCACTATAGTAAGACTTCACCATTGAGTTGACTCTAGCATGCATCCGACGTAGACCTTTCCTTCACACAACCATCCGTTTCCTGAAAGTTCGTTGGCATGGCTCCCAAATCCAAAGACCCTTTCTATGCGGAAATAGTTTGCGGTAGCTTGCGAAGGTGCAAGGAAAGATGGAAATTCCCGATAAATTCCAGCTTCTCGTGCTTTGCAATGCAAGTGCTCGTTGTGCTCGATAAAATCCCGGTGGAGGACTCAACAGCCATCAAAATCTTTAAGCATCGGGTCATCATTTAACCATTCAAGTTCCAGATCCTGTGGGACCAAGGGACTTGGTTGCAAACATGACAGCTTCTGCGGATACCGATTTAAGCATAGAAGGAAATATGTCCTAGCTTTGAATTGGGCTTTCAGCTGTGCTCCTCTTTCTCACAAAACTCTGTCGATTATTTGATTCTTCCAGCCAGAAGTCGATGCAGTATGAGGAACACTGCACTCCGTGACTCATCAGATGCCACTTTTATTTGTTAGTTGGATGTAGCCGCGGGTTTTCGGAACATATCCTCTTGATTACCTCATGAGCTTTTGATATATTCAACATATTGAAGGATAACATCGTCACCAGACCTCCATTGAACAAAGAGTTCTTTGCATTCCCCGTCAGCTTAAAGAATGGAGGTGCTCATTTATGTGTTCTGCTACAGTTGTATTTGCTATCCCAAGGTTCTCTTTGTTCCAGACGCCCTCTCTTTCGTAGTTTAGCCTTCTCATGGATGCCTTGTTAGATGACTTCAACATTTTGAAACGCTGCTTCGCTGAAAGACGCATCATGGCGTTTGGTCGGCTGGCTGATATATCGCGGTTTGTATTAAATATAGGAAAAAGATCTAGCAAAATATTATAAAGGGTGCTTGGAGGTCAAATGCTGACATTACCCAGAATCGGGTCAGCGTCGGAACCACATTGAGTGGGGTTGTAATAGGACCAACACAAGCTCATTGTATGCACAAATCTCAAGTGTTTTGACTGATTGCGGTTGCCTGGGCTACAGACAGCAGCCGGATTCTCACAGACTGTGATGGATTTATGTGAACTACTTGATCTGAATCCTGTCGTGTGAGTGGTTTCGTTTAGGTGCAAACCGATAGCGCCTGAGCTGAGACCGTAGTTTCCACAACTAAGCGAACAAAGTTCGCCCAATGCATCAGAAAAACACCTCAGTGTGAGACGAACACGGGTGCGCGGGGCATGAGCACACATAAAAGATGTCGGCAGCGTTTTGAAATTTATCGTCCTGCTGCGGTCATATTTTGGGACAGGAACTGAAATATGAAGCCATGAATAGACCATACCCTGGTCTTCCGGAAATAAGCACGGTGTCTTTTTCCAATTCATGTGCTACACCGGTACAGACTCACTAGTCGAGCGAATCCATTGTTCTTCACATGAAAATGACCGGGAAAATATTTGCCCTGAGTACTTGTTCCGGAAACTTCAGTTCTTGTTGGTCCATCAGAATTAATCTTCATTGATCACTCAGTGAGGAACCTGTGAACATTTCTTTTTGAATTTATGGTGAAGGGCTCGTGAAATTTATATGATGACCAGCAGAGAGATGGTTACTTCTCCTTATTCTTCAGACATTCATCCAAAAAGCCAAAACACCCATCAGTTTCCTGCTCTATAGAGGAGTTGAGTCACAGACACTCATTAACTCATCCAAGTTGGTGCTGTTGTATAGCAATGTATAGTTCATCAGTATATGTCAACATAAAGCTAATTGCCTGATAACGGGTTTGAGTGTATCGCTATCTAATTTACTCTTAAAAACACCTCATACAAGAGGACTTGATGGTAGACCCATCGATACATACTCTTTCTCTCAGTAAATTTAGCGGCTGACTCGTAATGGAACACTTCGCGCACAAAACAAAGTTTGGAATAAGGAGTACCAGTCACTGATTCCTCGAATGGCACATTCGTGAAAAGTCAGCTGGAATCAAGACCGTGCTTTGCGTGCGCGAACCTATACTGACGCCTGTACAGTTGGTCTCATGCCCCAATGCAAATTGCAAATGACTGCTTCAGCATTTTCAGTTTTATCTCTCTCCTTTATCACCTTCTGAAAGTCGGAATCAAGCTCAGGTTCACTCTTTCTAGCATTACATCGAGGAAGACAAAGATTGGTACAAAGATGACAACCCCCAAAAGTGCCATGTTCGATTCCACCAAAGAGAAATTGAGTGCATACTTTTCGCGGTCCGTCGCAGTATTTACCGTTGAGCTGACTGGTCATGAACTAATTTCTTTCGAAAAAGCTCTGTTGGGTATTTCGAAATAGTAGTTATTTCCGAATTCGGCACATTTCTTTGTTGTTACTTCTGTCAAGTCCCCAAGTTTTGAGTGGATTTACGTTCCTGCTCATAAAGACCTTCACCAGCCGTTTTCTTTTGGTCGTTTTTTTTATTTCCAGCGGACCACTGACTTGACGACACTTTTACCTGAGTCACAGCCGATGTCCGGAACTTGTCTTCTGTTCTCCCCTGGCACTCAATTCATACATTTGTGTGGGTGACATGGCTGTGAAATGAGTGCCGTGGTACGACTGCAGGCCGCTCTCGGGCATTGACAGAGCTATGGCTCAACTAATTATCTGTGTGGTTTTTGCTGACCCAGAACTCTAGGGCTTTTTAATATGATGATTTGGGTGCCTTGTTAATGAAGTTGACCCTGGAAAGAACGTTGATATTGGTGTCAACACCAGACTGACGCCATCAATAAATAGTGAGTTTCGGACCAGTTTTCTAGACCCAAGTTGAGGCGTAGTTACCCTCAATTACAGGAGGTGACTAGTGATCCATGAATTCCTTCTGGCTGATTTCAGTATTTCAAATTTGAGGTTCTCGTCACCATTACCTAGAGATCCGGGTGTTTACAGCCGAGTTACCATGCCCACACCGAAAGCCTCTTCGAAGGTCTCATCTTGTTGACCATTCGGATCATTCTTGGCGCTAAATCGAGAAACTAGACACCAACGTTGAGCCCATTTTTCAAGCAACCTCTCGTGGTTTACACAAGACGTACGGTCACCCGATTGTTAACTTGGGGTGGCGTTGTCACACTCCTTATTCCGTGCTTCAAATGAGCATGAGTTGCAAACAACAGGCCTTAAGCTGGTGATTGAGTGCTGTTGTTTGCCGTTAACGAATAGAAATCAACTGTCATGTCAGTCGATGTTCGCAGTTCCTGATTTCTGGATAAATTGGTCCCTGGTGGTGACGAGTTAGGATTGGATTGCCTACTTATTGGGGTCCTTTTATTAAATGGTATTTTGTGCAACGGCAATGCTAACCCTACTACAATGTGGGAATTATCCCACTTGGTGGAAGAAAACTGAAAGAAGGGGCAGTGCGCAACAATCAAGAACCTTTGGCAGTTTCAGCCCGGTGGGAGTTCGGAGAAAAAAGAGAACCCACGAAATTCCACGCAAACTTCCAAAATATAGCCGTGATTGTCTCAAACGGATACTATTCCATAGACTTCTATTATGAGACATATGGGCCTAACCAATAATTTTTTTAAACTCCTGAAGCAAGTGAAAGCGATGTATATTTAGGTGTCTTCATCATTGGCGTGGAAATTTTCGCCTCCAAGTGATATGTCTTTTAGATATCGATTTCCCAAGATGAGAGTCGGCCACTCATCCACTCGTATTGGCATTTCCGGTTTCTATCGAATATCGAGGAAACTTCACTGTATCACATACTGGTAAGGTTGCTAGGAGATCTCATTCCCATGTTCATAGAGAATTTTATCCAGTGGTCTCAATCGATGGTCTTTTATTTTCATCTTTGTTCAAGGACAAGAAAATAACGTCCCGTATGTTTTCGTGATCTAAAATTCTGTTATTGAACAACTGCGGTTTACAAGTGTATCGGTCGGCTATACTATCGATTTTTATGCGTGATATGACTTCTAAGCCGGTTTGTGCTTGAGGGTGTTCTATTAGTTTCGTTAAGCTGAAGAGTTTCGTTCATACGTAGTATTGGTCACAGTGCAGTGCAAGAAGAATTCCCAACTTGAAAAACTCTTTCAACCATTTCATTGTCCACTTATTTATCTGTTACTGGTAATATTCTTTTCAACTGGAGTGCAGTCTTTGAAAATTGTGCACATATATGTTATCATTTATTCCATTTTTTATGCTAACTTCTGACAGATAATGAGTGTCCGGTAGGTACCCACAGAGATTCACTTAGTTGAGCAGATTGCGTTAGGAACACGTACGTTAGCCAATTTGGCCGGAACTACCACAGGCGGAAGTGAAAACAGAAAAGCAAAGAATGAGACAGACTACGTCAAGGCCCGGACTGCAGCTCAAGAGATATGAGATTTCAGGAGAAGTTAAATGGACGATCATCACATTCCAGCCTAATTTTTCGGCTGGGGTGACGTAGGGAAGCGTGATGGTCGTTTGGAGTGCGGCAGAGGATGGGCACCGGGCGTAAAAGGATTGTCACGCGAATGGGAACCGAACCTACGCACAAAACAGCCTACTGCTTACCCAGCTTCTGTCAATAAACTCGGCAAGGTAGAATTCGCACAAATACATTGTTTGTATTCTTTTCATTTTTGGACCAAAATGGTTTTTCAAACAACTTCAGTCATGGGGTTTTTCCACATTGTCCCAAATGGCGGTCGCTGAATAATTCGCATGCTCAATAAAAATGCAGTCCTTTTGATTCTTATTACCGGATAAACGGAAAGACTAACCTTTTGACAAAATTCACAAGTATTCTCTACTGCAAACACAAATAGGCAATAAAATCATAAATGGAATCTATCCCAAATGGAGAGAGAACCTATTGGATGAATTTGTTCTGTGGTTTCCTGGGGAACTACCGTTTACGACTGGGTGCACTTTGTTGTGCTTAAAAACGTATTTGAAAAAGTAAATTATACGAATGAATTGCATGTGAAAGAGGGCACCCTGTTTTTCTCGGAAATTTTACCATCAAGATGGTAAGGTCACATGATCCGCACCAATCGACTGCCGACCGTAGCATCAGCTTAATGTTACAATACTTGACTGTGGAAATCGCCTGCTAATTCAAATCCCTAATCGATTTTGAACGTTTAATCTTGATTTCATCTCTATAAGAAGGGAATAACGAAGAGCTGTTAATTGGCAAATATCTGCGAACATTTTGTGTGCAATCATTTTGACCAGTTGCTTACCGATTTGACTCCACTTTGACGGTCTCCTCGAGTAGGCTTCAGATACGTTTCAAGTTGCTGCCGTTTACACTTGACCATCAGCACAGGCTATCTTCTAATTTCGGTTCCACTGATGCACCATACTGCATCGGACGACTACCATCGCTTTGCTAGTTCACATCCTGTTCTTCAATTAGTTCCCCAGGAATAGAGAGACCTTATTTTGAATTTTAGATGTCACTGCTGTACAAAAGCGAGAGTACAAACCCTCCCAAGACAGCGTTTTCCTCGTCTGCAGCGTGATGAGAATATCCCAGTGGATGTTCAATACAGGGTTCAAAATTCGCTATCCCCGAATTTCACTTCCATGTAAATAAATATAAGCTTGGCCTGCCAGTTCAGTTCGAGCTGCAATATCATTTGTCATATGGATGGCAAAATGCACTCATTTGCAAACAAATTTGGTTTTGCGAGCGACTGATCTGGAACCCAGCTGAATCTCTCGGTTTTGATGTTTACAGGCAACTGAATATGCTTCACCAGGCCGCCTCATGCTTCAGTTGCTACGACATTCGAGATATCGCGATACATGTACACTCGGAACATAAGGTTGACGGAAACTCGAGGATCATGCTCACCTGATGTACCCCAAGAAGGGCGAAAACGGTCGTGGGCTGTTGAAGAATTTTCAGCAACCTTACGAGTAGTGCATTTCGAATTTAACTGGATCTGTTGGGTTAGGGGAAATGTTCGTCTCAGTTGTTTTTTGGCTCCCACAACTGTCACATGTCGTCTCCATCCCTTATCTATGTGATGTGTCAGCAGCATCCCACACGTTTTTTTAATGCCGGGCATTAACAGTTGCCGGGCAACGATGAACTCTTCTAGTTCTGTAGTACTTTGCGAGGGTTTTGAGCATTCACTCGTTACTTCAACCTAGTCGACCTTTACTAAGCCCTCTTGATATTGTGCTTATCTTGATGGATATTGTGGATACTGACTAGACTTATCTTCTATACTTTCAGTCAAGAAAATTCGGCTATTCCCCGACCAGAGGTGAAGTTGCCTCACAACTTAGTGAACTTGGAGCACTCTAGAGAAATGTCCTTTCAAAAGAAAAAAATTGTTGCAGGAGCGCCAATCGTAGATGTCATCGTGGGAGTATATTTAAATCCTAGATAGCTTGCAGCTTCCTGAGTTTCTGTAAACCGAAAATGATGGAACAGTAACATGAGATAGCATTTTAAGCCGTGTAATTGTATGTTTTAAATACCACACCTATAGAACCTTCTGCAGGTTTCATGCGCAATTTTTATGTATTGCCCCACACAAAAATGATACCCAGGTGTGTCCAGGATGCATCCCATCACCAGGTTTTTGATACGACTATTTGTCTGCTACGCTGCACAAATTCTGTTTATCAGAACCCGATCAATTATTGCTTACACATGCTTGTTTTACCCTTGTAATCTTTCGGGTTCACGACTTTTTGGAAGTAGGTGATCAAGACTTTTGTGGCGATATGTTGCACGTGTGAAAGAGACTGAATATCAAAGTAAGTTTCATTCATTTCTGAAAAGCGTGGTAAAAAAATCAGTGGTTTCAAATTCGACAAAGTTTCGCTTTCGCCACAAAAGCTTAATTAGACCAGAGCATCAAGTTGGTCAGATTTTCAGGCAGACGGAGAACCAATCAGTAAGGCATCTTCATATTACCGCACCAGACCAGTGTTGAGTGTCAACCAACGGCTCTTGTCAGTTAGTTTGGTTGCCAAAATTTTGCGTTGATGGGTTGGGGGAGTTCCAAATTAGTTCCGATCGGGTTTGGATCAACGTGCTTCAACGAGTGATTGACCGAGAGTGCCATTCGTAGATTTCGTTGGTCTTCGTAGGATTGCGAGTGTTACGAAAATTTAGTTGGGGGGAGGGGGGATTCGGTGGCACTACACTAACACGTCTCGATTGATCCGAAACCGTTCTCCATGTGACTACCAATTCCACGACTTCTATTCTGTTAACACTGCAGTGCTCGGTGATGTGATTCGCCTCGTCCATCAGTTTCAGTGACCTGGACCGTGGTCCTCGTCTGGAAACTTCGACATCTAAATCTATTTGTGTCTCATGTCCGGTGAAGTTGTCGCCATTGTCGATTCTTTTAGTAAAGCTCGATGCACATGTGCGTTTATCGGCGACCTGTTTATTTCCCTCCTATATTCTCCAATTCATGTTTGAAATTCATTAGTCGTCTGTCCTAGGTAAAACTTGGTGCAGTCATTTTACTTAATTTTGTAGACAGTCCCTGGTTCTGTTTGTCAGAAGGCAATCCTTCAATTGTACCGCTGCAGAGTGCAGTGTTTCCCCTCTGGAAAGTTAGTCTTATGTTAGCTGTGTTTAGAATCCGTCGAAAGATCTCCGGAGTCCCTAGTTTACATGGGATTGTTCGCTACCGATCCCACCAACTTTTGCAACTGATGCCCAATCAAACTAGCCGGATATCCGCTATCACGAAGTTTGTTCTTTGGACCGAAGTCCGATGAACTTCTTCGGTGCCGCTTACGCGCCTACACATTGATGAACCGATACTAGCGAATACCGACTTCAGATGGGCAGACGAGTGTTCCAAAACCGCTCCAGTTTTGGTTGGCAACTGAAACTCTCACTAGCACTTAACAACTGATGTGCTAATTTTGTCACACATTTTCGTATGAATCAAGAATAACCTTTAAAATATTGTCTTGGAGAGAATCAGAGGTAGAGTACTCAGCGAACAGGGACAGGAAGGACCTGGAGATGCCCATGTCTCTAATTGAAAAACAAAACAAGCGTTTTAATCACAGCTTTAATCGATCCTGTGCAGACATCATATGTATTGGGGGCATATCACCAGAATGTGTAAACTTAAATTTTACTAAGAATATCACGTTGTACATCAAAAATAACTATCAATAATAAGGTTACTTTTAATATCCAGTCTGAATTATGTGGAATGTGTTTGTAGTCAGTTTGGTATTTCAGTAACGTAAGCAAAAATGTCGGAGATTTTTCTTGTCTATATATAGTCATGTTCAGTTTGGGTCAACCTCCTGTTTGGTCAGACGCGTGCAGGGGGTTGTTTGTTGAACACCTGTGGACTGCCTCAAGTTTGACTCTGACCTGGGGGGAATCCTCCCTCGGTAGATTCGAGATAGGGTGAGTAGGGAGAGCCTATCTTCTTGAACAGTCCTCGACCATCTGACGAAAGGTACGTCATGTATAACACGAGTTGGTTAAGTAAGGATACATTCAGCTAGATAGGGTCCGTTTCATTCCCTGCGTTATTTTGCCAGGATGTCGCAGACGCGGCCGATGTGTCAACCCATATCCGATCACCACGCTCGAGAGTAGACTGAAACTTTTTTTGTTGTATTCCGTGTGACGTTGTTGGGCCGCTCACTCATCAAAGTGCTCCTCGGTTTTGCCATATATACTCCGGCATCTATATACGGATTCTATATCCACGATAAATGGAGGTAAGAGGACAGGAATTTTTCCCCATTGCCGAGTCTTTTAGTAAAACTCGATGCTCATGTACGTTCCTCGGCGGTCTGTAAATTTTTCTCCTACATTCTCCGTTTCAGATGTGAAGTTCCCAGTCCTATGTAGACCTTAGTGCAGTCATTTTACTTAATTTTGTAGACAGTCCCTGGTTCTGTTTGTCAGAAGGCAATCCTTCAATTGTACCGCTGCAGAGTGCAGTGTTTCCCCTCTGGAAAGTTAGTCTTATGTTAGCTGTGTTTAGAATCCGTCGAAAGATCTCCGGAGTCCCTAGTTTACATGGGATTGTTCGCTACCGATCCCACCAACTTTTGCAACTGATGCCCAATCAAACTGAATGGATACTAACTGACCCGAAATTCGTTGAATGGATACTAACTGACCCGAAATTCGTTGTTTACGTTAATTTTAGCCGCTGTCCGATCAAACTCAGTTCACAGGGCCCTTACACGTCTAAATATTGATGAGGTTACACAAGCGAATACCGATTTTGAATGAGCCGACGAGTAATTCAAAACTGCTCCAGTGCTAGTTGGTTTCTACCCCATGTGCCAAGGACACTAAAAAGGCCAGTGTACCCTAGTTGGCTCTATCTTCATACAAAATTCGACGGACGCACTCAGTTCATCCGGATGTAAATTCACTGACCATCTCATGTTTCATCACGACGAATGTGTCATCTACATAACGCCAGAATATCTTAGGTGGGTATGGGAATCCAACCAAAGCCCTCTGTTTAAATATATTTTCCAAAACCGGGGACATTGGAGATCCCATTGCTAGACCTTGTTCCTGAGTGTAAACCACGTAGTCGAAAACGAAGTGGGTGAGATTCAGGCATGCTTTTATGCCTTCCACTATTTCATCCACCGTGAGCTGCTTTCGTTCTCAAAGGGTTGCCCCTGCTAGTAGCAGTCACTTAGCATTTTTCTAAAGAGTCCTCTTTTGGCACATTTGTATATAATGAATTGGCATCGAAACTTACCAGAATGTCATCTGGTGCAACGGTGACCCCCGCCATATTGTTGGCAAAGTCATACGAATTCTTAATGTAAGTACTAGATTTACCGGTGAAGAGTTTTAAAATACCGGCCAAGAATCTGGCCAGCTCTTGCGGTGGGGTACCCATTCCGTCTAATACCTGTCTCAACGGCATATCTTGTCCATAGTTTTTATGGCGCATAAAGCCGTGGTCGGATTGTACTTTTGGGGCACAATCGCTACCATTTACCTTGCCCTAAATGTTTTATCACGGACATCAAACATTTGCCAACTTCGGCTTCATTCCTATTCATTATAGGTGTAATTTTTCGATTATCGGTCTGCCGGTAAGGACCCCCAGCTAGGTGTTGCTGGACCTTCTGTAGATAATCACTCCTTTTCATGAAAACAATGGTCTTACCCCTACCCGTCCTCGTGATCGCTATGCTCTCCACCTGTTTTAGGATGTTTTGCGCTCTCTGCTCTGCTGGTGGAATATTTGGAGTTCCTGTCTGCTAGGACTTGAGGACTGTGACCAACTGTGCCCGTAGTTTCTTCACGTCCGTTGTCAGAAGTTTCTGAAACACAGATTTTACGCTGGGGAGTATTTCTTCCGCCTTTTTAAGTTAGTTGCTTATTGAAAAATCCAAGCCCTTCTCTAACAGACAAGGCTCTTCCTGACTTGCCACGCTAGTATGTGGCTCAGGCTTAGTCATGGGCTCACTAGAAATAGGAGTCTCAGAAAGAAACTTTTCGAACTTACGGATTTGTCCCCTTTTGCAGTGTTGTCCTTGGATCGCTTTCACTTCTGTTACTTTGGATTAAATGGGAGTCTGCGGGTGAGAGCACGGTCTGAAGACCTTGATCGAGCCGACATGCGTGGTGATGGATATCAGATAAACGCCGAATAGTCAAGTAGATCCTCGTTTGAAGAATGACTTGGCCGCTGAGAATGCTATTCGGACAGAACCGAGTGACGTTTCCGGTGGCTTAACCAGTAAAGATGTGGTGATTAGGTTATGCTCCATGCATCTTCTATTGGATATGCATTGGTTCTCTCCGTTTACCTCCGACATTACCAATCGAACATAGTCACTTGGTAATTTGCGAACACATGGACCGTAGTTGTTTTCAATCAATCAGTAAAAAGTTTTCATTCAACCAAACAGGCCATTTCATGTTTAATGTACCAAAAGAAACCTGTCAAGTTTGCCGCCAATGCTCCAAGTCACCACCTCATTGCACACGTACCGACACGCATATTCGCCCCGTGCGGAAGCAAGCAAACCGCAAAGGGTTCGGTGGTTGACTGTCAGAATAAAGCACTAGTGGTTGGCAGATTCTAAAAACACTCTTGAGCACTCGCAAGCCTAGTAGTACGCACCTTGGTACAGATGGCTTAGCGCTGTGGCTCTTATCGGTATTTTTGAGCGCTACGGTTTCCAGAATAGCAACGGGGGTGGTGAGTGCGGAAGAACAGCAGTACTTGTGAAACCTTAAAAACGAAATTTAACTGTCGAGTGCTTTTGGTCTTATGGTTTTTCATGCAGACTAACTCAGCACATAAAAATCACGGCGCGGAAGACTGCGTGCTCCAGTAAATTCACTTTTTAGCAAGCCACCGGTGTCGAATATATCTATTACAATCCTACTGCAACGTTGAGTGTTGATCAGTTGGCAGCTGATCTGTTCGCCGGGCTTGGCAACGTGGCCTCATCAGAGGAGGAGACAGCATCGGTGCACGGACTGCAACGTCCCTTAGTTTGGTGACAAAACCTTTGCGAGCCCACTTTGGAGCTCGGTGAGCCGATCAGCTGCCAGCTGACTGACATCCAACTGGTCCGCTCGAGCCACCAAAACACATTGACTACTGAATCATATGCGGCCACTAGTATTTTCCCCATCTCTTCTTCTAGTCAATAAAGATTAAGGGTTTATGAAAATTAAAGTGAATACCACTGCGTATCAGCCGAGTTTGTCGATAGAGATGTGATAGGGTGACACACAGAGATAGAATAGAATGCTATTCCACGTTCGGTTTATAGATCCGTATCACCAACAATTTCGGACCAAAAATCATGCTATAACCTCGTCCTACTTCAACTACAGCGTCCCATTTTGATGCTGTCGCTTACTGTACTCTATCCATCATTCAAGATAACCCTCGTTTCGTATCGACTATACTTGTTAACTATGGGCTTATCAACTGTAGATTATTCGCCGAAGTTCCACCTGGTGAGGATATACTTACCTCCCATTTTCTACCAACACCAAGTGAGTCTTTCGTACCTAGTCACTCAGACCCTTCAGCAGTTTTGATAACTATGAGCGGAGCGAGAAATTGACAGTTTGTGGTCTCTTGTTAGACTGGTGAGCGCCATGTAGGTGTGGCATGACAGAAACCGGTGAGCAGTCAAATATCAAAGACAGCACACACTGTCGGCATTGTATTGATCCGATGCATACCGCACTCACAAATGACTGATGACTAGGTCTGACGCAGAATGTTGGTGCAGACTGATAGCTTCATGTGCTGGTTTGACAAACGAGCAGACTAGGTCAGCTAACCTGATTGTGAATGAACCATCCAGTTGGTAGTATGTGCGAAACACTGTCGAGATGACCCACTTTTCTTGATTTATCAGCTTCTGTTCAAATTGGCACACTCATAATTTCAAAACTTTGTACTTGAAGACGGTCATTTGCCGAATTTAAGACCAGTTTCTCATTTTTTTGTGCAGAAGATCCCCATGCTTGTTAAGCGATGTTGCGAAACGTAATAAAAGTCACTTTAATGATACAGTCAACAAACTCCGCTGAGCAGCATTTTACAAGTGCGGTGTTCATCGAAAGAAGTACTGATGCCCCATCAACTAGTGATCTTGATTAGGATTAGCAGTAATCGTAAGCTGATGACCCAAATAGGTTTCATTACCAGAAACAACACAAGGTCGATCGACAAATTTATTGGCACTAGCCATTTTACGGCATCATAACCAGGGAAATCTCCACACCGTGAATCCGAACTAAAAAGTCGTGTATCATGCAGGATTTATGTCAACTGAACCTTCAATGGTAGAACCACACACGTCATGAAAGTGAACTTTTTTCGTGGTAGGGTCACGTAGACGATTTTTTGCAGTGAATTATTTATTCTAACAACGAGATGTTTTCCTGTTTAAGATTTTTCATCTACAGAACTCACCGAACACAACCATTACTCTGAAGCCCACTTTCAAGTGCACTTCAAAATGGAAGCGTCTGTCTTGTCGTATTAACCATGGTTATCACCAGTTTTGTTATCATCTTACCTACTCGTAAGTATAACTGTTAATTTTCCCGAAGATTTCCTGAACAGGAATTGTTGTGCCATTGAAACGCCGAAGTTCATTTATAACTGGCCATGTTTCGTTTCCATGAGGGGGAAACTGAGCGTGAATTCAATTTAAATTACCCTCCGACAACGGACAGCTGTAATATGGAGGATGCTTGGTATTCTGAAACACATTTTCTAATAGTATCAGAATGATTTTGAAATCGTAGGCCGATCACTAGTTTGATTTGTGGTCATGCGGCGCGCAAACTATGGGGAGTTTCTGTGCTCCGAATTTACTGACCGGAAGGTCCGTTGTTCGAAACCGACCTCTCCTTCTCGATTTCCCCTGTCTAGGCTTGGGCAACCTGGTAGTATCCTAGCCCTCGTGCTTCCTTTGGGTTGCATGGCAGCTAGGCACCGAAGGGGTGTTACAACTGAACGACGCTCACTAATGCAACATGCTTATTCTTCTCCATGAAAGAAAATTTTAGGTAGTGAACCTTTTTCATTATAAATTTCGTTTCGGACTCTTTTGGCCTGGGGACATCGGGTAACCCAACACAATTCAAATATAGATTAATGTAGGCATTGTATCCACATGGGTTAGTTTTACCTAATTTAATCTGCTACGTGTTTTTGCCCGTCGATAGAATGGTTAGACACTTGAAGTTTTTTTCTGAATACCATTATGTTGGAAATTTCAGGTCGTCAGGTACTCGCCTAGTTCCATCTGATAATTCTTACTACAAGTGTCTGTTGTACAGCATCTTTCACACTGTTTTTCCCGCTCATTGAACAAAAAAGAACATGAGCCCGTTTGTCCATAAAACATTTGAATGCACTTTGCCTTCCTGGTTTTCACAACCGTTTGGACAATAGAGTGAGCTCAGACGGCGTAAAATTTCTGGGATATTTTTCATTCTAGACAATGGTCCAGCCACCAACTACTTACCGATGAATTTCCTCAAATTTTTCACACCCTGTCCTATGTGTAGGCCGATAAGCTTATGAAATTTCAAACACATTTAAATACCGAATGGGGTCGGGTTTGTCCCACTGGAAATCCTCAGGATAGAACCAGATTAGGATGTGGCATGTTGAAAACGGCGAACCTATAGGCGAGACAATCTGGTGTTATTTCTGTCCGATAAAATGTGTGGATAAAGTGACGTGTTGGGGCAAAAAAGTGCTGTTCTCACTTCACTATTCGGCTGATCCGGTTTTCATCAACGAAATGATGAATACCTTGGGCTCCGCTCACGAAATAGCATCCATATTGATCTTTGTCGGGTCGACACCACTTCGGTTTCTCTCGAATTGACCCAAACTGTGGAGTAGATAATTTGCGATGGTCAAGATATATATGGAATGATACATTTCGCAGTACAAAACAGGCTTGGGAGCATGAATCATGGTCCATATGCCTTGTTCACATTGACTTGTCTGCCTCCGTGATAGTCGAATGAGGACCACTCAGCGGTGTGCTCCTCGACCACCAAGTATTAATAGACTTTACAAGGTGTTCTTCTTCCGGTATGGTACACCTTCGTTTATTCCACAGGTTTCGGAACCCAGCTCTAGTTTGGTTGAACCGCGCAACTCAGTGAATTCGATTAGATGAGCGGAAGTTCGTCTATCTCAAAACTCTCCCTGGGAAAGCACAAGGAAACGAATAACACGCTCTGCATGTGTTTCAGTCAAGCCTTGTTTTTGTCTGAAAATTATTCGAAATCACTGTCCGAGCCAATAAGATAGATCTACTAAGTTCTGCATGAACGCCCATTGATTAGTAGCTGGTCATATCGCACAGGATGCATTCGCTCACAATCAACTAGTGGAGATTTTTCGGAGCGATTTCTACTAACTTTATGAAGCACTTGGGGCGGCGAGACAACACCTGGTCCCTTGAAGGCACTGTCCAGCCCCTAGTTTTGAATAGAATCGGCAAGTACCACCAGAACTTCCATAGGGCGAGCTTCTCTCTCTCTCTCTCTCTGCATCTGACGAGAATCTGGATAGATCATCTGTCCTCCGAATCTATCACACCAAGGAACTTAGTCGTGTGGAACAAAGAGTAAAAACACGATAAGTTTCTTTCCTGAAAGAAGGTAGGGATACACGTCGAATTTATTGTGACCGGGTGTGTGAANACAATTAAACTCTGTCCGAAAATTCTCATTGTCTCACCCAGAAAAAGATCGCGTGAACGACGATGACCTTACAGATACTCCAGAAAATCCACAAAAAATCTGATTCAACTTCCGCCATGATGAGGAATTAATGAATGTCCTGTGATACAGTCATTCATTCATTCATATCAAAAGACTTTTCACGGAAATGGATTTCTTGGTATCATTCTGATTGGCTCAAACCGTCAAGTCTGTTAACATTGGATTTTTCAATAGACAATAAAATCCTCAGTTATTCAAGTTTGGGGAACGCACACTTGTAGGCAACTACAATGTTCCGACGATAAATTTGAGGTCTCAGCACCCATGTTTGCATGTGCATCCTGACACTTCGGTACCGGAACAAAGTAGAGAACATAAAAGATTTTCCGCCTGTTCAAACCTTCCTCTTGGGACTCATGACGATTAGGCGTAACGTTACATACACTACCTTTCTACATCTACTCAATGAAGTCATACTTTCTTGCTTCTCGAAAGATATAAGAATTATATAAGAGAATGGCGCCCCTCGAACGAAAAGGATTGCAAACGTGAGAATAAACGTGGACGTAGTCAGGCTAGCAATAATATTACGGTGAGAATTCAGCTGAAAAATTGGCTTTAGAAAGATTACCGTCAAGCCCAATTTACGGGTTTAAAGAGTGAATTGTTGCATTCGTGATGGTGCCAGCCAAATCAAACTAGGTCATTCTTAACCATAATGGATGGAACAGCTTTGACCTGAATGCAAAGCAAAAGCACTTTGAATTGCCAGCCTACCTAAACCTCAAGTGTTAGGACAGAATTGGAGGCCAAATATAAAAGCACAAAATTTTAAAGCCATTCGGTACATCAGTCGATGAGGACAACTGAAATACCAGGTTTCTGTTTCAATAGATCTAAAGTTACACGGATAGTACGGAGGGTTAAAGTGGTATAACTGCCATTTCAGTACCACACTGCTCGACTGAAAAGTGTGTAAATTACAATCCTTAGAATGTCACGGGAGACGGAAGAAACTTTTTTCTCAACTCAGAGCCTACCAGAGGAAATTAAAATAGACGCCCGTCAGCACGGTATTTACTGCAGCTCTCGTTCGTGCTTTTCACAGTCATCTAACGATTTTACTCCAAGTTGTGACGCAACTGATGATGTTAATGACTTTACATCTGGACAAAAAGTGACACTGTGAGGATAAAACGATACTGGTGTATCATCAATAACTTGTTTTACACACCACAGACAACTTGCATAGATCGCCAATGAACAATATGTGTAAAGCTCACGCTTCTCGTAGAAAGGATATAAAGGCATTTTTGAATGCGTGTCCTTCCTGAGATTAATAAATAAGGGTGAAATACGTAATTGGAGCCTTTGGTAGTGTCTTTTTTAAGGAGATAAACACAAACAACCCAGTCTTGGGAGCCACGTCAGATTTCAGGATACTGATCTTAAAGTCCACGCAAACCGGTATTATTACGCCATGGGAAATCCAGTACACTCTGGAACCTTCAAGCGGTATTCTCACAGTCCGTTCCAAGTAACCCGTCGTGGACTACTGAAAATTTTCAGCAACTTCGTGAGAAGTTCGCTTCATCAAGGTGCACTGATAAGTTTGAAACTCACTGTACTAGTGAGCGCTTCAAACCTAGCAGAACGTTGAACTTACATGTTACCATCTTTCATCAGGAACGGACCCCATTTGAAGGGCTCTGTTTTTTGGAAATTTGACAGTGTCTCCTCAGTTTATCGTGGACTTCGGCTTCCATGTGGTACTGTAAGAGAGCGTGTGGATGCAGGCCAATATTCCTCGTTCTTGAAGGACAGATGACAGCTCGAGACTATCAATATGTTTATTGGCTGGAAAAAGAGGATACCGATTGTTTCAAAACATCGACACCATATGAATATCTCCCCAAACTTTGTGATTGATTTTCGCTCGGTTTATTTGAAGCTTCTCCATCATGGACTTACGGAAACGACTGTTTTTTTATTGACGAGCATCCCCTTGAAAGTTTGACCCTTGAGATCATGTTTTAATGTTGGGCAGCGGGAACTTCTTGAGTATAGTTTCGAACTTTAAGACACGCAGTACTCATCAAGCGCGAAGTGCCTGGACCTAATACTTGGAGAAATTGTCCTTTGTGTACAGGACGACTGAATGACCTGGTTGAAGGCAAATCGTATGTCTTGGAAAAAGAGGAAACAAAATACAACACAACTAGGAGTACAACCTTTCCGGAACATACTGCTGATAAGGTTGTAGAAAACACTAGGCAGTCCAAGAACATTTTAATTCTTTTGGGGACCTCTCAGGTAGGCGCACTTCCGAGTCTCCAACACCTTTTTTTCCCGGTAAAAATTCCCCAGCCTCAAGGTCATTATGAAATGTGAACTTAAAAGCATAAGTAGGACACTGCGTCTAGATTGAAAAAGTGTAAGCGAAGATAGTCAACCATGTATCTGTGTTGAGGCTTTGAAAGTCACAAGATATATTGGTTGCTGGACAGATTTCAATATATTGCCTCAAAAGATCACGTTGACTTAAATCGGTAGAAAAGTTTTGGTTCGATCGAAGTTGAGGTAGGGACGGTACTAATGAGGTAGGAGGGATTGACAAGATGAGCACAACTTTTAATGCTTCAGCCCTACTTCCTGAAGGCGGGCGCATACAGACATAATGAACCAATCGCACAAAACATAAGCTTGGTCTATATCAAATTGGAAATGGACACCCTTCATGAAAACATGGACACCTGATTTCACAGTGGAAAGTCGTAACGGCAATATTTGGTTTGTGTTTGGAAGTTAGGTGATTACCACCGCCATCATCATCACCATCATCGATAGCTTAAAAACAATTGCTTCGCTGTTGCACAAGGAAAAATCACCTGAACGACTTAATGTGGAGAAAAGAATAAAAGTAGATGAAGAGAGTGTTAAAAGCTGGTTTACCACAATCATTCTAAGGTGCATACGCCTCCAGACACTGGCACATTTTTGGGAGATGTCATGTGGTCAGACAAATTCAGCTAATTCGGAAGTAAGTACTGCATAAAAAAGTCTGCGGTTGGCACACAGCGAAGCAGTTGTCTACTGTTGTCTGTGCGCACAGAGTTCGGTCGAGTCGACCACGCAAACGAACCTCAGGTGCGCTAAATCTATCCACTTTTGCCTTCGGATCGCCGACAAACACTGCGATACCTAAGCTATTTTTAGCCCACCGTAACAGGGTAATCTAGGTGCCATAAGACTTGCCTTTGACCATGTCAAAGCTTTTGTGAGTTGGAGCGAAAACAAACACGATGAGCAGAGAACCACCAGCTTCCTGATTGGGCGATCGCCACACGGACGTTTTCACACGAACCGCAAAAGACGACTATCAACAGATATCCAGTCAAGCAAGGACTCTGTCCTGGTGACTTAGGATGACGCCCAATCATGCGCACCAGTGACCTGTGGATCGCCGACAGAAACGAGTATACAGTAATGAGACAGTAAGCTGAGTGACTATGCATGGGACTTGAAATATTGTTTTTGCTGCACAGCACACATCAATTCCGTGTGAGCTCACTTTGAGACTATGCAGACGAACTGACATGAGGCTTCAGCGACCAAAAAGGGTTGTATTCTTTTGAAATTACATTTTCGGACATTTCTAGAACAGTAGACTACGGTGTCCCACTTTTTGGCGTAGACGTCCTTGAACTATTCCAATGATCTGCACTTTCCCAGCAGGCAACGACTGACCAAAAAGGTATGGTTCATTGCAGACGCCAACCTTTTCCTCGGGAAGGCGGGTAGGTGGCAGTAGGGGCCTTTTGCTTTCCCACGCATAGATCGTTGCATTTTCCAGAAGCACCATCACCAATGGTGGCGATATCACCTTACCACATTGCAGCATTGCGTATATTAAGTCAATTTTACGGTCAGGTAGCGTTGGAAAGTGCATTAGCTTCAACCGCTTGATCTGATCTGTCCTATCGGTCCTTCAGCCTTTTCAAAACCAATAGTCTTGCCCGTGGGAAGTACGGACAAAATTTTTTGCTGACTATTGGGGGATCGTTTCAGTAAGCAAACCATATAGAAAGCGTGGAGAACAGCACCACTGTTGTTCAAATGGAATAAAAGGTTGACCGAAAGTCAGAGACTTCGCTACCCTATGAACCCTTAAGAAGGACGGAGACGGTGATGGATTGTCGAACAGCTTCAGCAACTTCATGAGCAGATTGTTCCGTTTTACATAAGTGACGACTCCAACGCTCGTATGGTATTTGGCAAACAAACCGTTCCGACGAGACCGCTAATATCCAGGTGAACGGTTCCACTGATCCTAGTACTTTACAGTCTGCTTTCCTGTGGCATTCACAAGTCCAGGCAACTTATCTGTCTTTCCAACTAGTTGCTGGATAACGCGGAACATCACCAACCAATGACAGTTTTGAACATGATCATCAAATTTATATACCATATCATCGTGAGGTTGAAAATGGGATACCAGGAAGTCTTTCATTGTGTCACGGCAAAAACTTAGCGCGATGAAACGAAATTTATTCATTATATTATCGCAAGTAATACGGAATAAACTGAAAGTTTTGTTTTCTGTTTGGAGCAAATTTTAGAAAATCAGTATCGAACTTTGAGATTAGCCGTAAGACAATTCTCATAATTACCAGGATTTCACTAAAACATGGAGGCATGACCGCAAAACACACATAAGTATAAGCAACACAAATTAGATTAGAAATACCACTTCATTTGAGCGAAGTCGCGTAGAATGCGGAATGGATGTTTGGCTACTCTGAGCAAGTTCAGAAGTCTTGCTCACCGTCACGTGACTGCCGAAGCCTAATGGATGTAAGGCAGGAAAAAGGGCCAAACGTCACGTGGCAGTGACCTTATGGCGTGAACAGAGAGCAAATAAACTTCTTTTGTGGTACGTTAGTTTCCAAGTATACCATCTGACGACATCACGGTGGACGAACTCCGACAATACATTATGTTAATTTAGTTCGCTGTGCTTGACAATACTGTTGCAAACGTGTAGTCATCAACCGGAATATCATCGGTCCCGGAAGGTTGATTTGCTTTGCAACAAAACTGACAAAATTGCTGAACCATTCAGACCTTAACTGACAAGAACAGGAGCTACGAATTGTCTGCACCAAAATGCATACATTGGACGTCGTAGTACATATTTTCTCACAATACTTGCAACAGATAATGGTCAAGTGGTTGGAAAGAAGCGGCGCGGAGCTGAAAAAGCTCAGCTAGCAATGAGAATGGGAATATGAGTCAACAGCTGCAAATCTGGTATGTTTCCAGCTCCAATGACACCACGGTGATAGTGGTCTAGATTACAACTGTACCATAGTTTGTGTGGACTTAATGCACTACTCATAAGTTTGTTGAAAACTCTTAGCCATTCAGTTTCAAGCCTAACACGTAGACGCAGTTTTGGAGTTTTCGCAGATCTTGCGCTGTACTTGAATCAAAATGGGGCAGATTGCGATAAACACTCTCATTTGTACACGAATTTGGTTTGGATAGGAGACTCAACTGAATCCAGTTAAATCTGCAGTTTATGAGAGCCCGCTCCAGTCTTGGGGCATTGAGGAGTATTCAGCAGCCTTATGCGAAACGTACTGCGTCTTTAAAGTCCATTGTGATATCTCGAATATTGTACCAACTGAAACCTGAGGCCGCTTGAAGCGGCACGTTCAGCTGGAGTGGACCATCGTCAACGAACGATTCAGCTGAATTCAGTTGAGTCCCCAATCGAAATGAAATTCATGCGCAAATAAGGACTTTGTTTTGTTGTAATGTGCACATGTGGATTGGCTTCGCGCGGCTACGGTGAACAAATCTTCAGTGATATGGACAAAACTCTGCAAATCCGTAAACTAAGCTCGGAGTCTATTGATTGGAGAGAATGCGGATTTATCTGAACCGTGACGCCCATTCTGCTTTCTGATTATCGTGGTAATGTCATTTACCGTGGCACACATTCTTTGCCGTGCACAATCAAGTCATATGACCTCGTGGGCATCACAGGCTTCGATGTAACGCTCTCCCAGGTACGGATGAGTCGTGCTACTGTGTCCTGTTGACCGTAGGATTGATGTGATTTCTAACTCTAGTCCCATTGTAATGGAACATTCGAAGGTAGACGGCCGAATATCGGAATAGCGTTTCCAAACCTGGGAATGCTTACAGAAAAACAGGGTTTAAGTGAGTTGGAAGCATCAGGAGGTTAGCTGCAACAGGGAGCTGAACAGAAACTACAGATGACTTTAGATTTGAGCTAAAAGGAACCGAAATTCGGATGTAGCTTATGACTTTTCCTCGATGATCTTAACCTCCGTTGAAGCCAACTTTCCTAAAATCCGTGATTCAATAATACATTTTCTGAACCTTTTTTCATGAACAAAAAACTACTATCCAGATGATAAAACAGCTTCATATATGTCTGTTGCAGTTTTAAACCTAATGCCACTCACACGACAGCCCATCTAAACCATTCAGACTAAGTTACTTCAACACGAACGAATTTCACATGCTTACATTATTGGCGCCAAGCGATGTGGACTTATAGCCTGGATATATACCATCAGTTCGAACCTTGCAACAAAAACTGGCCGATAATATCGACTGATAGTATCTCTAAGTGACCACGCCCTCACGTTTTCGCCTGGTGCATTTGAAGTAGGATTTGATAAACCTGGTAAAAGCAAAGACAGAATTTCAGGCAACTGAGACAAGCATGGACGCTATAAAGACGGAACGCGGTAAATGCCAGTCCTATAAATATGATGATTGTAGTCATTATTATTGCTACAGAAAAAGCATCCACCCATTCCTCGGTCAGTGGAGTGAAAGTCAGGGTACCCTTTTATATAGCTTTCCTGCGCATTTTATGCAGAAATTACGTTTTTCGTGCGTTGTTCAGACTAATCAAACTCGCCAATTTTTTGTATTTTTTAAATCAAGATTCTGCCTGTTAAATGTCTGAGATGCACTGTGCATCTGTGTCGTCCCTATTGGGGATCACTGGTAGTGCGCATCTCAAGGAACTCCAGGGAGTTACGAGTTTTTCTAGCTTTTAAACGATCCTTTTTGTTTGTCTCATGACAAGCTATGAAAACCGACAATCGCCTACCGGTTGTGAGTGGTTTATTCACTATTTAACCTGAATTTCTCAGACAAACACAACTGGGTTAGTGTACGGGTTAGTATACATGACTCAAGCAGCTCTATCTTTGTCGTTACGCTCCCGGCTATGTCTAAATCGAAATAGAACCCGCTCTTAAACGTGACAAGTTCGTTTCATTGACAGAATCCATTTGAATAATGGAAATTCTTAAATTTTCATCAATCTGATCATCCCAAGTTTCTGATATCCAAAACGTTTCTGGCTTGATCTCTTGGTGACTAGGAATCCCATTTCCTTGCTGTTTAAAATTTCCAAACGACATCTGGAAGTGGGTTCACAGAAAGAAGACTCTTAATACTCTCAGCCGGGTGAAAAAATCGGTTAAGGACCAGGCGATAACCAGTTTATCTTCATAAATCACAGAAGCTTCTCTGTTGTAACACACTGAAAATTCATTATCCATGCGAATTTTCACCTTGGAAACAGCCTTCACTGGATTTGCCACTGTTTACGTTTGTGTGTGAATGTGTGCACGCTGGACAAGAATGTAGCACGTGACATGTAATTCCCTTCCCATTCATCTTCTTAGGAACCCATATTTTGCGTGTTTACAAAATGGGAGTGTCAAATGTCGTTTCATGACAGCCGACCGGTATAGGGTAAGTGCCTGATTTTGGACGTTGGAATTATTTCGACCTTATGGGAAAACAGATGAGTTGGAGTAAGTTGACCACACAATGGACCAGTACACGACCAGTACACTGTTTCAAATCACGTGTTCAGTGTTTGACTTTGTTTGCAGTAAACACTGCCTATTTGCAAATCCAATGTAATTTGTGCACAGAACGCTGCCCATCCACACACGCATGTTGTGCCGGATGAGTGAAGCTGAGGTCGCTGAGGCCCGTTATTTTGATCACAGCAAGAATGTCTGTTGTACACTTCCAATGAACTGCTTCCAAAGATTCTTCCTGTTTTGTGACAGTGAAAGAAGCGCTTACAACCGTTGTTCGAAACGCGATTCCTCCTAGAGGAGAGGAGATTTGGCGAAAGAGCATTGGTGACAGTCTTATGGTAACACTCCGCTCCAGAGAGTCTTGCAATACAAATTGAGGTTTTCCGTGTAATAGGCGTTCCTGTACTGAAGCTTTCTTGCCATTTCGCGGAGCCAGTAGTGTATAGAATTATGTGATGTCTTTAGGCAGTACTAGCACATGAAAAGCTCCCAAAAAGCTTCCATAGACGAAATGTTTCCTAGTCTCTCCGATCCTGTTTAACTTCGTAATCGGCGAGATAACGAGGTTAATGAGAAAAGATTTCTAAAACCTTGGTGTTCACAAGCTGCTGACAAAAGCCTTGTCGATCTGGAAGACGCAGAAAACATCGCAGTCTCCCTCAAAGAGGAGAAGGCGAAGGTGTTTTTGGATGAATTGACCAAAGTCATCCCCTCCTTGGCATGCATCATGCACTCACAAAACGTATTGTTGTGCTTCTGGATATGCAGTCACTGGAAACGTCACCTAGAATCCAAGAAGAATTACTTGAAGCTGTGGAGCGTCGAACCTATTGTGGAAGTTATGGTAAACCTGTAGTGTGGCAGATGAGGTCAATGAACGAATCCCTAAGGATTGGGTCGCGTTTGCTAATTTCACGCACCTCTGGGGGAAAAGGGGCATATCCGTAAATCTCAAGTAACGTGAGTACCAGACTGCAACATGGGCGATTGTTTGTATGGCTGCGAGACGTGGTCTCCACAAGCAGCAGAATTCAGATATCTTCAGGTCCCGACAAATATTGTCTCAAAACTGCAGCCCGTGTAGGCTGGGGCCCAAGAAAACGGAGAGAGACAGTGAATAACCGAGTGCTCTGTTGGGCAACGGGGACTTCAACCGAAGAATGCAACCAGCGCCAGAAGCTGCGGTGATTAGGCCATGTATTGCACAGGCTGAATCACCGTTTGCCAGAGAGAGTGATATTTTCCGTCCGTCATTAATAGTTGCACATGCGGAGTGCTGGTCAACCTTTGGCAAAGGGATGAGAAAGAGATGACGAAAGATTTGAGTTGCGTCGGTGGGACTCGACTCCAGGAGGACGTCCACATGACCCTTATGCACCTGATTGGAGACGCTGCAAGATGTGGCCTTTTATCAATATCGATGGCTTTACTGCTGTTGTTGCTACCTTCTCTCCAGAATGTTTGAATGAATGTTTGGAGGTGTATGCACTTGGGCGTGATGGTGGTAGGCCAACACAAATAGAGGTTCAGCTGGGATTCAATGGAGAGTCCCCACCCCCCACCAAAAAAGACTACTTAGGGAGCAGATGAGCGTATTCGGTGAATTCCATGCAAACTGCATTCAAGCAGGATATAAGGTTGATTGAAACCCGGAAACTGCATCTAGTTGATGAGCTCAAATCATAAAAGTCCTCGAAAACGGTCGTGAGTCGTTGAATAGCCTTCAGCAACCTTGTGAGTAGTTCCCTACGTGACAATATCTAGTGCGATATCTCGAATAACATGCCAAACGGAACGTGAGGCGCCTTTGTGCAGCACATTCATTTGAAGAATATCATAAACTTAAAATTCAGCTGGGATTCAGTTATTCCTCCCGTTGAAACCAAATTGGTGTGCAAATGAATGTATTCCGATGAATGAGAAATATGTCTTCACTAGACTGTGATTTAAGGGTGAACGTTTGGTCAGATCTACCGGATACGAAAAGCATACTGTGATTTGTCACAGTTACCCAGATACCTAACTGATATGTCTTTCTGCGAGGGGTGAAACTCACATCTCTGTTGTCAACCTACCTAAAATTGTGACGTAGCTCACACTGACAGGACAGACTGCAGCTTATGTGAACATGTCCCGGCAAACAAAACAGTTGCCTCGAAACCATGCGCATCAAGGCGATGCAAAACGCTATGGTTTATTTCAGGTTTCTGCCAACAGCTGACAGTCTGTTGTATTGCGAATGAATGAAATGTTAACGTCATTGATCTAGACTCTGTTCACCTTCGTTATACTGTCACTCTTTGTTTCCCGAGAGAAGACGCGACAAACGAGTATGATATCATAATGCGATTGACCATCGGCAAATTCCGTATCAGCAAAGCACTTTTCCTGACCAAGGACAATCGATCTATCAAATAGGATTTGAAAAAAGGAGGATCACCTCAATGAGGAGTGAATGCAATAACCACGGACAAGGACGTAGTGGGGCTAATGATAATTTGACTCTATTTTTTGCACGTTAAAACAATAAGAATATCCAAAGCAAGCGAGCTGCTGACCGTCTCAAAAAGCTGACCAGAATGACGCGTTTGGAATGAGACAAGAACTAAAAAATGAAGTCGTTCAAAGGTTGAAGTCTACTAAAAACTGCAGCAGTTTTAAATGCGTTGGTGGAAATGTGCGCATACGAACTCAGAAGTGTGAAAATCTTCCATACAAACGGAATGCGATTTTTTTTAAAAAGATAGTCACCCCTGAGACCAAATAAACACCAGTTTCAGTTGTCGCAAAGACAATACGATGCGCACGGACAGGACAGACTAAACAATCTGGAATGATTAATGTTGCATTTTCCCATACCGTAAACTTTCTCCACCAACCTGATCAATAGTCTTCCCACGGCGTTTTTATCACTTTCGAGACTTTTTATTTTTCCTTTTGAAACCACTCATGGCGGGATACTTGGCTGTGGACATGGTAGAAACTAGCAATGTGCACTCCTGGCATGACTCATCATTCTATCGTTTAGGTATCGGACAGTTTCTTGTCGCTACAGTGTTGTCCACAGGGTCTCATTTGTAAGCGTCATTGAGATGACGCCCTGGGAATTCAAAAGTAATGTGAATTACGCCACTGTCGTCATCTCGTGAACGGGGGGCGATGGATTTTTCCAGCCAAATTGCGACAGAAGCAGCAAATGCAAGGTGCGTATCAACTCCTTGAATAGTGGAGACTGTGGTTTGTGAACACAGGACATTCTTCAACATGGTTACATACATGATCTCATTGATTTGTTCTGGTAGATGAGAACCAGAGATTTTGGGAAACGCTAAGGTACGAATGGAAACATAATCAGTGATGAAATACCGTTTTCAATACTGAACACGTACTTTTAAAACAGGGTCGGAAGCTGTATGCTCTGCCAGGCAATGCTGCCTCTCGTGAAAGAAACGGTTTCTGGAGGAATGCGGAGATCTTGAGGGCAAAGAAAAATTTCTTTGCACAAAGTTAAGAACAAAACCATCGTTCAGATTAATGCAGATCTTGATCAGGTTGCAGTCAGTTGATCCTGTTTCTCCCTAGTCTATTCGTCTATTCTTTCGACTTTTACAGAATCTATCTCAGATCCCCCTGGTCATTGGACGACATAAAGTTGATGTTTAAAATGAGGCTTTGATTCTTGGAAGATACGTTATCACCACATGCCTACTTGCCTGTTTTGACTGTCCTTCCGTCCAACGCTCACAACATCAGCACTTTGTGTGGTCGCGACGGCGGTTCAAGGCATGTACTTTTGCCACATGTCCGTGTCACGATCTGCAGGTCATCTAAGGCAGTCCAAACATGATCATGGAAATTCATTCCGGTCTGAATGCGGTAAACATACAAACCCATTTGACCCTTCATTGTTTAAACCCGCATCCGGTTGACCTCAACGCACAAGTCTGACAGCAACCGGCTAGCCTGGATCAATCAATAAGTGAATGAAAAACAATTAGCGCTAGCCTGCGTTCATTTGGCTTGCTCCATGGTAAGCGAAGGCACAGAGACAGAATCGGGCGTGAAGAAAAATCAGCCAGCATTATAGTCACACAGTTGTGTTATGCATCAGTTAAATGCAAAAGCTGGAAGAAAATTGGTGGAAGTGTGTACTCCCTATCTCCTGAGTACACAGAAACCTTATTTCGTTGACTTTAGAACCACAATAAAATCACTGCGCTTAGTTCTAATCACGGAACGCTATAGTAATAAGCTGGCGAAATGAAGTCTTTTTTTCGAAAACTGCGGAATCTTCCAGAATGTGCCAAAGAACCCCCACATAGTGAATGATTTGTGACAGTTTTGATTGGAAGTAGACGAGCGTAAAATTTCGGGCCAAAATTTTGAAAGGATCTTTGATATATTCTCCCACAATTACTAGAAAGATTGTCGAAACAACGGGTACTCGACGGAGAGAACTGCGCCTCTAAATACACATGGACTTACCTGCTAAATGGCAGTCTAGGCGTGAATTCATGTGAGCAGCGACGTTGGGCACCAAATGAACTCAATGCATGACGTAAACAGTGTCAGTGTGTGGTTCTGTCCCATCCGCATTAATCTTTATGCTCTGAAAGAACTTCCATAATTACTGCACTTGTGGTGAACTCATTGTCCACAGGTTGAAAGTTCGGGTTTCTGTAGGCGCCAAAAACGGTTTCCCCTGCAATTTCATTATTATACACAACTAATGAGAAGCAGAGGTTATTTCTTCAAGACACCAGAAGACAGAGGTTCAAACGATCCATCTGTTTACACAAGGCTACTGTAACATTGGGAAGCAATCGTTCTGGTAACAAGGCAACAAGGTAACCTTTCATTTTCCTTTTGAGTATGAGCTGGTCAGAATAAACTTGTTAGGGCAGGAGGGAGACTGTGAAGACGAGAGTGGCTTGCTGAATAAAAAAAACTATTTATGATGTTCTGCAACCGACTGTGGTCCGCACAGTCTGACTGGTGTTTCAATATGGCGATAATCAAGATATTGCAATATATTTTATTGATAGAACACATCACTTATCCGGTTGCTGGACACCGTTTAAGAGTCCACTATTGGTTATGCCTGTATCCTGACTCATCAGTGAGGCACAGCTCTGAAGTTTGCATTAACTTTAAAATTTCCTTGGATAGCGAATTGCACGTAACTGGTGAAAGTTTACTCACTGACAGCGGGAAACTCAGCTAAATCCCGGCAGATGAAGGACGAGGCTGATGAGGACTGTCAAAGCTGCTTCAGGAACCCCAAGAAGTGTATTCTGTGAAGAAGAATGAGCTTGTTATCTTCGACTTTTAACAATCCTTGAAATACGACTTATCTAACTCTCCACCTAGACCTAATGGTACAGCTCCAGAATGACTGAATGAGTTATCCGATGGGTACATTTCCATTGTATACAAGTCAGTGTAAATGGCCTAGCGTGTGAACTTGTGGACAATTTTCCATTGATTTGGCGAGTGGATAAAGAGGTTTTACTTTGTGTGGATCGTTCATCTGTAAATTGTTTACGATACTTACTCGAAAGTCATGACTATTTCTCTTGGCGCTACAATGTCAAAGTCAGCATTCCAGTGAACTTCGAAATTCACCTGCTAGTCGCCCTAACTTTGCTGAATTCTTCCTATTAGGAAGCTTTTATGGGCTTCCTGAATTTTCCTTGACCAACTGATACACATCAATTTCATAATCATGAGACCACATTCAACTGCATTGTAGCGAAAATCATGCTTTCGAAAACTTACAAAACGATTTTGTCCGGAGATACGCATGAAGTTTTCTCCAGTGGCAGACTGAAACTGTCACATCTAAACAATCCTACATTTCCATCTGCACAAAACGCGGTTCGTGTACTTGCTACAGCTGCTACTGGCTGGTAACTCGAATCAGTTGTGCGCAGCCCCAGTTCTTTTGGTCCACTTAATCGTAGATTGAACGAAAAGACGCTCCTGAGGATGGATGCAAACGGCCAGTCTGCTAACTGTCGGATGGGTGCTTCAACAACTGAGCTATCTACAGGGGCATTGTCAACTGGTACCGCATTCAACAGCATTGGACAATCGAGTAATTAATCCAAGATCCTACATTATAACAGGTCACTCCGCAGGAAAGCATACAGTGGACTTTTTCTGCCAGGTCTTCCTAAGAATTTCTTTCGCAGAGGGACCACGTCGATTTCCTTATAGGGCTGAAAAATTTCTCCCGCATAGAGTGACTTTGATTCCCTAGAAATCGGCCATGAAAACTTTCGGGAAAGCCCACATTTTTCAAGAGCTACAAAAACAATACTGATTACCATCACTTTCGTACCACAAGGCAAAGAGTAGATCATTTTAGTGTTGAAAACCTGTTCGGTTTTGTTTACCTAGCTGCAGAATGGTCTCAGAATCAAAACTATGAGGACATTTCTACTAATTCACAAACTTCGGGCTATACGTCGTGTGTAGGGCATAACATCACGTTTTTCTTCATCACTCTAAATGCTAATTGGCGCCATCCAGCATGTGATCACTGCCCATTATCACATGTTCATGTAGAAAGTACTAGTTTAACTTGATAATCTACTGAATGTTGGTGGAGACATAGTCCTTTAAGCTTGAATGGAAAGACGGCACATCTCCTAGTTTCCCCCTTAATGATCAAAGCGGGTGTTGCTGAAGAGATGGGTGACGCCCACGAAGAGTAGTGCAGTTTTTTTTCAAAATATGGTACCTAATACCATAGCCGACGAAAACACTGGGATAATTAGGGTATGTAACCATGACCTTGAAGATAAAGAAGAAAGATTCTGTGAACTTCTGTGAATAGTTGCGGGCACTCGGAAAATTTTGAGGTTAACACTAGGACAACTGTGTTACATTTGGTCAGAGGCGTTGTTGAGAGAAAATATCTCTCAAACATCTGAGATCTCACATTCTAGCTCTACGGATTCTTCTGATTTCACTAACAAACATTCATATACAGATCCCACCGTTTGGCCCTAACCACGGCTCTTAACTAGTGCAATCTACCTCGACCGACGGAGATTGAATTTAGCCACAGTTTTTGCCTGTTTACACGATACAAACAAACGAGACCTGCAACAGTGAAATTCACAGAGGGAGATTTTATGAGCACTGTTGTTTATTACGTCAGGCTGATGATAAAAGAACCTTTCTTAGTTCCCAGTTCCATGTTGTATAGTGGCTGTAGCTGTCACAGTTTCGTTTGCCGGTGATCTGAGAAGATATGAGGTGGGTAACTACATGTTGGAAACAGTAGCTGATGTGAGTGACGCGTGAATTAAGCAGTGACGGTGAACTGGAGAAACTGGGAGGGGAAGCTGTTCATTGAAGGCAAGCGTTTGGATGCATGCCCGCCATCGAACGCTCGACTGGGTCGTGTCCGATAATGTGCCCCGTTTCGGCTTTCCAATCCAGGGAGATGGCAATGACCAGCGCAACTGAATGAGAAGGTCACGGATGTGCACTTTCGTTGAGCTCTAATGAGAACGAAATTCAAGTCTGATTCTTCCCGGTTTGGTGTGAGCTAGCTGGGATAGTTGGGTCAGGAAAAGAGCACTGTTCAGACGACAGTCATGTGGATTCATTTTTCAAGTTGTTTAGGTAAGCCGTTCCGGTTAGAATGGCTAGGTGACCTGGGGATTTGTAATCAGGAACTGCACTTGCTTAGTTGGACCAAGCAAAACTGAAACCGTTCGTCGGCACAGTACGGCACAACTTCGTCTCACTAGAAACGAGTTCGGAGCCTCTGAATTTACAAAATGGTGGCTTTAACAGGTCCGAGAGGGATAGATAACTGTTCACGTGCAACCTTGAGGATCTGAGCAGTCAGACTGTTTATTTTAGACTTTTTTCATCTAATAAGGACCTGAGGTACAAGGAAGTTGTCTGTTTGTCCCGTAAGAGGTGTTGTCGGATCATCTCTATCAAATGATGGCAGCTCGCACTTGACTGTGATGAATGGAAAGCTGTAGAATTGATGAAAACGAACGTAGACAACGCAAATCCCTTATCCTACATCATACATAAACAAGTCACAGGGGAACCAAAAGAGGTTTCTGATACTCGCCAAATGCATTCACTTTCGCACCAATTCGGTTTCGACCGGGGACTCAACTTATTCTCAACTGAATCTCTCGTTTGCGATATTCTTCAACCAAACGTGCTGCACAAATGCCGCCTACTGTATCAGTTGGTACGATATTGGAGATATCACAGTGAAGGAAACATCTCACAAGTTTGTTGAAAACCTTTCAGCAGCCCATGACCAGTTTCGCTCTACTTGGAGCTCATGAAGTTATACTAACTGAAAGATCGGGAGGGCTTTGAGCGACACATTCAGATGAAGAATACCAAAAACGAGGGATCAATCTGGGACTGAGTTTCCCGCTAAAACCAGATTGGTGTGCAAATGAGTATATCTGACGAATTTCATGTAATTTGGGTGAGACTAGTAAATAAGGCGGACGAAAACTCGGAAACTGAGCCTGTCTGGTAAGCTTGAAGAAGAAAAACGAAATCGGTTGTGGGCTTTCGAATAGTTTTCAGCATTCTGGTGGGAAGGTTTCTGATAGTTTCGTACAGGAATCCATCAGTGTCACCAGACGCACCGAATGGACAAAAAAATCTCATCGAGAAGCGGGGCACCGGCTTTTGAGATCTCCTATTTCATGAATGCCTGGGTACATTTTAAAGAGTTTCGAGATGAAATTCCGGACGAAAATAACGACAAAAACATGCATTATGGTCTGTTTATTATTACAGCAGCCTTTCAGAGATGTGCTGAGATGAAACATCTCGTTAGCAATCCGGAAGGATGTATTTATACGATTGTCATTAGCTTACGACACAAACGGCTCTTTATATATATATATATATATATATATATATATATATATA
>NW_008751927.1:278687-308113 GCF_000715545.1 Opisthorchis viverrini | reverse complement strand
TATATATATATATAGCGTATTCGGTCGAATACGCCTAAAAGTTGGTTGTTTCGCCTGTGCTATTGGCCTTTGTTTGCTCAACTAATTTTACCGTAGAGTCATGTAAATCCGCAGTACGTGACTGGTTGTGAGCTTGGCTGTGAGTTGCGACCGTTGAACAAAAGCAGGACAGCAGTGACAGTTTTATCCTTTGTTACGTCGGAGAACGCCAACTTCAAGAGAGAGATACGGGTGTATTATGAACTAGTCGCATACATATTTTTGTACATGGCCTACTGGCGTTTTTCTTGTGTAAAACGTCTTGTGATCAGCAAAATATATGATGTTGCACTACTTGGCTGGTAAATAATGACGGGAAGCACCATAAGTTTGCGAATATTACGGCAAAAGAAAGTGAAAGACTCATTGTATAGTGGGGAGAAGTGTGGGAAACTTGATGAATTATAGGGACTGAAATTCGTGAGGAAGTTTTTCATGCATGGCCTGACCTTACAAACGAATGACCCAGACAGGCTAAACCTCGGTGACGATTGTGCACGACCAATAAATGAATCACGGTGATCAGTTGACTGCAACGCATGTGAAGATTGGGAGAGATTACGATTAATTTGTCAAGCAGCGGGTTATATCTCCTCGTTGAGGAAATTAGCCTATTTGCAAATCCTGCCTCTCTCAACATAGCTCAGGGAAGCTTTCTAAGGTGTTTAAAGACTTGAAACGTCCCGTTTGTCAGATGGAACAGATCAACACTAAACGTCAACAAAAAGATGTTATCTCTCTGTTTGCTGATGAAAAATGTCGGCTGGGCACGGCCTATGTACCCAGTAGATGCTGATCAGCTGCAAGTGCACCTGCTGCTGAGACGAGTCTTCTAAGGTTTGTCGGACGATGAAACCAGCAGTTGGCCTCATGCTGCCTTCCATCTAAAGTTTTTGGTAATTCGGGAGTACCTTGAGGAAAAGAACCTCTCCGATATGCACCCACCCACCTCGTGAGACGGGTTGCGTTGACCAACTGAATCTATCCGAGGGCACCAATGGCGAACGGCGGCATCACCCCAGTATATTAGGCCAAGCAAGTTGGCTGCTCCGTTATCACCCCGTCAGTTTGTCATTTCAGCTGCATATCAGAACTTTGCAGACACTATACCAGCAATAGTTACAGGATGGTGACTTACAGACTAGTTGATACCTGAATGTGTAAGTTTCATCATTCAAATCCAGGTGGTTCGAATCGACCGGCTAAAGCTGGAGAGATATAATGAAATACCTTCAGCTCAAGGATTGGTAAGAGCTGGATGAACAATTTAATGGAACATGATTTGAAATATCCGACTATTATCGGACTACACCTGCTGACAGCTTGTCGATATCAGGTCGCTTCGATTAAAAACTACGCCTTAATCGATTGTACAGCTAAATTAGGAATCCCGCCTCCGTCTGTTTCTGGCCCGAAACAGAAGAAATTTGTAAACCACTGTCCTCTAGAGGAAGAGGAAAGATTCCGCCCTCAACGCATGGTGAAAAGTCTAGTTACTATGGCGCCCACTTTCTCATCATTCTGGAGAAATTCGGAGGAACCTTTCAGTTCTGTGACAGCAGACCTGATTCCGCAGTGTTATCGGACACCAAATCATTACGGGTGGTGTAAACCAAAAAATTGTATTTCAGGAAGATTTCCATCCATAGCTTGAAAAATAGCACCGATCGGATGTTTTTCGGCGATCTCAACAGACCCCTCAAGTCCCCATTAACTCCCCAGTTTTTCGGGTTAAAAATAGACATTAATGGTTCACCTCTAAACCCTTTCGGTGCCTATCTGCGATGCCAACCGAAGGATGCACGAGGGCCGGGATACTGCCAGGTTGTCCAAGCCTAACCAGGAGAGTCGAAATGCAGATGTCGGGTTCGGAGCACAAATCTTCCTGTTAGTAAAGTTGTGCTCCAACGACTGAGGAGAATTTGCATGATGTGTTGGTTACGACCAAACAAGTAGGTCATCAAGAAAGAAGACTGTCCCACTGCGTGGCTTTGTTGGTTCTTTAAGTGACCCTCAATACCTCACCACACGTGAATAGGCCTCCGGATTCCAAAAGGACGGGACTGAGGAGGAACACTAACCAGCGTGTAGTACAGCCTCCAAGAACTTCAGCTAATATTCGTCCGTTTGACAAGCGCATTGTTTGCTTCCTAATGCACTTCCAACATCAACGCACTTCCATTCACAACACACTGGTAATATGACCTCGACTGGTGATGAGGCGTCCGAAACCAACTTACCCAACTCATCGAACAAACCAGTAGCCGTCAATGGGATTTTTTGTGGACTTCGATTCCTGCAATATGGCCACAGGATCAGATAGCCGGTTGAGGGACAGGACATGTTGTGGTGAGATAAAACCCCACAGCAGTGAACTGGCTTGCTGTTGTGTAGGAACTAGATGTTTGTAGGCCTTGTCGGACGACTAGGTGCTTGCAATGAAAGCTGTACCACGATCCAAAACACTGGAAGTACTGTAAAATCTGCGCGTCGGACTTGGTCATTTGGGTTTGATAAGAAAAATTCTCTAAACATGTAGGGTTCTATTGGTTGAATATTTGAAGAAAGATGTTTTACACTTTCAAGTAGCATTTGAAACGTTCTGATGCAAGAACTCTGCTGCTAATCAAGAATATGCTGGGCACATGATTGTCCACAGAGTAATGGTGAGGTTGAGAATGCACGTCGAACCTCTGTTGCCTTTTTGAGGGCGTTATGCGAGTTATTTCCAGAGGGGAAACATTGCACTCTGCAGTGGTACAATTAAGGATTGCCTTCTGACAAACAGAACCAGGGACTGTCTACAAAATTAAGTAAAATGACTGCACTAAGGTCTACATAGGACTGGGAACTTCACATCTGAAACGGAGAGTGTAGGAGAAAAATTTACAGACCGCCGAGGAACGTACATGAGCATCGAGTTTTACTAAAAGACTCGGCAATGGGGAAAAATTCCTGTCCTCTTACCTCCATTTATCGTGGATATAGAATCCGTATATAGATGCCGGAGTATATATGGCAAAACCGAGGAGCACTTTGATGAGTGAGCGGCCCAACAACGTCACACGGAATACAACAAAAAAAGTTTCAGTCTACTCTCGAGCGTGGTGATCGGATATGGGTTGACACATCGGCCGCGTCTGCGACATCCTGGCAAAATAACGCAGGGAATGAAACGGACCCTATCTAGCTGAATGTATCCTTAACCAACTCGCGTTATACATAACGTACATTTCGTCAGATGGTCGAGGACTGTCCAAGAAGACAGGCTCTCCCTACTCACCCTATCTCGAATCTACCGAGGGAGGATTCCCCCCAGGTCAGAGACAAACTTGAGGCAGTCCACAGGTGTTCAACAAACAACCCCCTGCACGCGTCTGACCAAACAGGAGGTTGACCCAAACTGAACATGACTATATATAGACAAGAAAAATCTCCGACATTTTTGCTTACGTTACTGAAATACCAAACTGACTACAAACACATTCCACATAATTCAGACTGGATATTAAAAGTAACCTTATTATTAATGGTTATTTTTGATGTACAACGTGATATTCTTAGTAAAATTTAAGTTTGCACATTCTGTTGATATGCCCCCAATACATATGATGTCTGCACAGGATCGATCAAAGTTGTGATTAAAACACTGTGTTGTTTTTCAACCAGAGATATGGGTATCTCCAGAGACATGGGCATCTCCAGGTCCTTCCTGTCCCTGTTCGCTGAGTACTCTACCTCTGATTCTCTCCAAGACAATATTTTAAAGGTTATTCTTGATTCATACGAAAATGTGTGACAAAATTAGCACATCAGTTGTTAAGTGCTAGTGAGAGTTTCAGTTGCCAACCAAAACTGGAGCGGTTTTGGAACACTCGTCTGCCCATCTGAAGTCGGTATTCGCTAGTATCGGTTCATCAATGTGTAGGCGCGTAAGCGGCACCGAAGAAGTTCATCGGACTTCGGTCCAAAGAACAAACTTCGTGATAGCGGATATCCGGCTAGTTTGATTGGGCATCAGTTGCAAAAGTTGGTGGGATCGGTAGCGAACAATCCCATGTAAACTAGGGACTCCGGAGATCTTTCGACGGATTCTAAACACAGCTAACATAAGACTAACTTTCCAGAGGGGAAACACTGCACTCTGCAGCGGTACAATTGAAGGATTGCCTTCTGACAAACAGAACCAGGGACTGTCTACAAAATTAAGTAAAATGACTGCACCAAGTTTTACCTAGGACAGACGACTAATGAATTTCAAACATGAATTGGAGAATATAGGAGGGAAATAAACAGGTCGCCGATAAACGCACATGTGCATCGAGCTTTACTAAAAGAATCGACAATGGCGACAACTTCACCGGACATGAGACACAAATAGATTTAGATGTCGAAGTTTCCAGACGAGGACCACGGTCCAGGTCACTGAAACTGATGGACGAGGCGGTGGAAATCACCGAGCACTGCAGTGTTAACAGAATAGAAGTCGTGGAATTGGTAGTCACATGGAGAACGGTTTCGGATCAATCGAGCTGACACGTGTTAGTGCCACCGAATCCCCCCTCCCCCCAACTAAATTTTCGTAACACTCGCAATCCTACGAAGACCAACGAAATCTACGAATGGCACTGTCGGTCAATCACTCGTTGAAGCACGTTGATCCAAACCCGATCGGAACTAATTTGGAACTCCCCCAACCCATCAACGCAAAATTTTGGCAACCAAACTAACTGACAAGAGCCGTTGGTTGACACTCAACACTGGCCTGGTGCGGTAATATGAAGATGCCTTACTGATTGGTTCTCCGTCTGCCTGAAAATCTGACCAACTTGATGCTCTGGTCTAATTAAGCTTTTGTGGCGAAAGCGAAACTTTACCCAGCAATAAATCTACCCATTGTTCATCAAGTCTTTAAACGGTGACCTCTCAGTCGGTTCCAGACTTCTACCAAGTGATTAAAAATAAATAAGCCACCGTTGCGGGTCTGAATTCACTAGGTCAAGGAAAATTTCTCTCTTGGCACTTCGCTTAAAGTATATAGTTGAAAGTGCTTCCAAATAGTTTCCACGTATTCCTCGATCGGGTAACTGGTTGGACACCAACCCGCCCCACTGGAAGGCAGTGTGCTTCTTTGGCCTTCCCCGATAGCAGTTGTTCATTCTACATGCTGGAACCCGTGAATCGAACAAGTGAACAGTCCCCCAAATAGTCATGCACTTGCCGGATATTTTACACTTGAGCTACGATCCATCCAAAAAGGTAGCGGGAATGAAAAATATCTAGCATTGTATTACTTGAGCAGTACAATGAAGGCAGGTGGATTTCATTACGTTACTTTAAAATGGAAGACCAGATGATTTCTCGCAAAAAGATAAAGCAGAGATTTTGGTTGGAATAATTAAACAGAAAAAACTCTGTTCGTCCCTTATCGGTCTCTCTGTCTGATCCAGAGAGACTGGACAATGTTGGAGGTAAAAACCCGGCAAAAACTAACTTGGCATCAAAGGAAAACTTGTAAAGGGGAGCCACATTTGAGTTTCACGGTAAATAAGCGTTCACCGACGTTCGTCAACTGTCAGCACTTCAGATGCCAGTGGAGCAAATAATCACTACGTGAGTCAAGTTAGCTGAAAACTCTTACTATTGTAGTTTTCCTGGATTGAATTCTGAATATTTTCACTTGGTTGAGTAGTGAAACAAACGAGCTTTCCATTATATTATTTAATTTCCGGTGACTGTGAAATCCAATACCAATTTTATGGGACCAGCTAGGGATCGCTTTCTCTTGCCAGATTTTTGCACCTATGGCGAAATTCAAAGCCAAATTAGTTTCTTTACTGCACTCCAATATAAATAATAGCGCAGGGAAGTGTGTGGTTTGGTGGTAAAGAAAACTCAGTTTCGTCCCAGGAACCAGGACTCTTCTGGTCTCACATGTCATTTAGTCTCCCAGTAGATACTCTAGTTAGCTTCAGATTGTCACATTTTTAAAGCAACGCTGTGAGATGACCGGGCTATGTATGCGTGTATGATATAAATAAGTAAGACATTCAGCACTCACTCGAACAAGGTGGACTGTGTTGCGTTTTCGTATTTGTTAGCCCTAGTGTGTCACGGTAGACAGTTCCTAATCTCTCTCTGTATCAGTGGATCTTATCAGCATAGTTTATGACGAACAGTATGTGCAATAATTTGGGGCATGACTTCCGGGTTTGTAAAAAAGGAAAACACTTAAAACCTCATAATACCCATCTAACGCCAGTGCAAACCTAAGGGAATAGGGCCAGAGATTAAACAAAATGGGACCGGCCGTCGGAGGTATGTAGGATGAATACGGTACAATCAATTGACCATTTCCTCCCAACGAACGCGCTAAGTGAGTGGGATTGATGAGCTTTCATAAGGGAAAGGGCTCGAGTGCTACTAGAACAAGCTTTCAAACGAGCAATGTGCATCTGATTTATGGAATGGTACCCACTGATTGTCAATCTATGATAGGATACTTATTGAAAAAAATTATTCCGACGAGAACCAGGCCGAGAAGGACCAGTTCTAGGTAGAGCAATGTTCGCTGCACTGAACAAGTGAAACTTGACAAAGGTTAGCTGTCAAGCCACACGGACCGTTTTCCAAGGTTGGATGGTTGGGCACGAGCATGCTGAATTTTACAGTTAGGTGACAACTTCGTCCATTCGGGACAATCAACTGCCCCAGGTGTGGTCGATCATGTTTGAACACGTGTAAACCGCAAGTCTGTTGACCTTGAAATTGTGAAGGTAGCGGTTCTCAATGTTTGTAGTGTTGAACGAATTTTGTGAGGCCTACCGATTTTTATGCACAGAATCTCAAACAGCGACTATTATTAATTAGGATTTGAGTGAAAAATGACATAAATGTTTGTGGCATTTGTCAGTTAACAGCATTTAACTGCTCCAAACTTTCAGAATGCGCTCATCGCGGAAAGCTCTCTTTTTGTGATGAAATTGTTGTATCCGGTTAAAATCCGAAAAGTGACATCAAGCAACCAGTGTGACCACGAAAAACGCCTTCGTTCGAACACTTACTTCAATCTCATCTAACTTCGACAGCAAACGACTGGGCGCTGTTCACCAGTTCATAGGAGATGCTACCAAGATCGCGACCACTCTATGAAGCGTCTCTTAACTTCACTTTTCACGTGCGAACGTTTCACAACAATGAAATCTCAGCTGGAACGATTTATCGATTGTTTTGTGTTCTCTGGAACAGAACAGATACAACCAATGTCGGTATCCTCATTATGTCCTTTCTTCAAGGTGATTTCTCTTATTGCTGATCTAGTGCTTGGTGGTCCAAGTAGCCACCATCTATTCAGTGGTTTGTCTGGAGTTTATGCGGTCGACAACTGCTTCCCAACGGGAGTGCCTTGCGCTAACATTTCCCTATCTTTACTTTATTACTGGACGGACTAACTACCTATCAAGTGGTGGACATCAAGGGGCCCGTATGTCGTAAAGATCACACTGATAGTTTACCAAATCCTTCTGAAATGTCTGCAAAGACTTTTGTTGCTCAGTCGTATATCGCGTGAGTCTAGTGTCATACAACATTTGTGGATTAATCAATCTATGGATTCCCGCCGATCCACTCCTCCAAATGTGCTGAGACTCAGTACCTATCTGGCCGACGAGCCAGTTCATTGACGCACATGTGCGTCTGATTGTTGTGAGAGCTGGTAGCCGCTTGAGTGAAACTAGGGAACATGACAACAAAGTTATTTCAGAGTTTTCAGTTGATATTTTGTCCTATCAGTGCGCCGAGAGGCACTGTATATCTGTTTCGTTCTCATTGAGAATCACCAACAGTGCGCATCTCACGAAACTTCAGAGTGTCTCAAACCCCCAACCTCCCGGCCACATGTTTGAACTCGTATAGCGTTCGGCCACGAGTGACTGATCAGCATGCTGATTAGCTTGCTTCTGAACAGGAGGAATACAACTCAACCGATGGGTGAAACTTCCATCTCAGAAGAGCCAGTCAACACATGTGACCACCTGATGTGGATCCTGTGATTCAAGGATATGTAGGTACATATCCCATATAAGTATGTGTTATTCTTTCTACTAATCACTCGCTCGTGACCGAACAGTTAAGAGTTCAAATTTGTAGCCGAGGGATCTCGGGTTCGAAAACTCTGAATAGTTTTCAGCAACCTTGTGAGTAGTTTCCTTTATGAAAATATACTGCGTTATCTCGAATATCGTGCCAATTGAAGCATCAGCAGCCTGTGTGCACCATATTCAGTTGTAGACTATCATAAACGAGAGATTCAGTTGTGCCTCTAGTGAAAACCTGGTGGATTGCAAATGACCGTGTTTGTCTTGCGTTTAGTAGGACGATCTTTTATGACATCTGGTATATAAAACCTGTCATCTTAAGATTAGCTGAGAACAGTTTACGTCTTGTCGCGCCATTCTGAAAAAATCTATTGGCTCATCATTGGAAAAGTTCCGGACTTCTTAACTAATTCAGGTATATATTTGTCGAATTTTCCAAATGCTATTGTCCAGGAAAACCATAAAAAATATATTTGGCTAACTGAATCGACGCTACTTTTTTTTCCGGTTGATCCACAAAAAGCATCATTCATAAATTGGCAGCAGCCTAATTTGAGTGATTCAATTTCGCTCGACTGTCAAACGTTGGTTTTAATAAACTCTTGGGGCGCACAGTGCTGGTTAGGATGAAAAACAGTCAGGCGAATGGAACTCGAATAATTGTTTCACTCCATCGTGTGTCTCATGTCCCTATGGTGATGGATTGCAATCTCACTCTTTCACTCAGTGAAGCGAACTTCTTTTCTTGTCTAGTCTGGTCCAGAATCCTGGTCAGCTGATACTGCCCCGCTGCTGGCGATGGTGGTAGATGGAAATAACTTCACACATATATTCTTAGGGATATACGACTCCAGCAGCTTGTATCAAGCTTCCTCCGCACAATGTAACCCCCTAGAAGAGATTCCCTCAGTTTAATTTCCGGGTAATTTACCAGGGCCTTACAGTTCAGGGGACCTCCGTTTTGATGATCTGAGCTTGAACCTCCTAATGGACACCCTCAGACTAGCTGCTGACCATCTTACAACGCTGTGTGCACGCTCTTTCATTGCTGAAGATACAGCCGCTATTCTTTTTTTTACCCAGAAAGGCCAACTCCCGACCCTCAAACAATCTATCATCCTATCTTCCAATGTAATTTATTCCTGCAAAAACAGAGTCAATGGACACCTGTGGCTGTCAGATCAGGCAGTTTTACGAAAAGACGGAACCTAACAGAATCTCAAACACTAGGCAGTATTTTGTTAAGGTGGAACGGCAAGAAGCTTACTGCCCAAGTGCAATTTAATGGCAACCTATACGGATTTACTATCCTTCTGATAAGGCTTTGGTGAGAATGTCAGAATTGACTGCAAGTGAGGGTGTCCCCCGTTGGTAGACGACAGACGAACGTGGAATGCTCATAAATCACACTAAATTAATCAACGTTGGACAGGTTATATTAACAGAAGGGATAAGATTACTATTTACTGATCCACACACTCCAACAAATATTACTGTTTATTTAGCTATGCTTTTTGGGTTTGAACAACGAATTTCATGCGCCCATTACAGTTCCCGTTGATATCTAGTTAATCTTTCAATACTTTTGACCAGTTTACAGCGGCAGAAAAAACACCGCCAAACTGTATTTGCTTTCCAACATATGGGGATCTTGGTTGTCGTGTTATTTCTATGTTCGGGAAGAAGTATTTAGCTAGCTTTTTGGGTTTGAACAACGAATTTCATGCGCCCATTACAGTTCCCGTTGATATCTAGTTAATCTTTCAATACTTTTGACCAGTTTACAGCGGCAGAAAAAACACCGCCAAACTGTATTTGCTTTCCAACATATGGGGATCTTGGTTGTCGTGGTATTTCTATGTTCGGGAAGAAGTAACAAATCCATTGGAACAGCACAAACATTTTGACAGTCCGTATAGAAAATGAATTGCACTTGGTACTGCACTTTTACTTCCACCGGGGCTAGTTGATCGAAAGTTGGAGGTGTTGTGTTAAGGGTCGTTTCGAGTCGCCCGAATGAGGTTTCTTTGTGGACCGTCTGCGCTCCAAACTTCCTTCACTCTGATTATCTTTTTTTCCAAGTTTTTTTCATACGATCTGCTGATACCGAGAGCTAATCACCATGCAAACCGTTGCAAGTAGACAGTGTGATGATAGCGGGAATGAGTGCGTTTCAGGGCTGAATGGTCAGTCCAGTTAATGGAAGCTAATAAAGACGACAACGAATTTTCGGTAACCACAGACAGCAACAAAAGCGAGGCAGCCGGTTATTATTAGGAGAACCAGTCGAACAGAAAACTAATAACAATAGAATAAAAAAATATGCGTACCGTTGAAGTGAATTTCATTTGTGAAATCTTGTCAGAGGTCGAAATAGTAGTGGAATCTTGACTGAAGCGGAAAACTTTGCACAAAGATCAGTGTTCCAGATTAGTTGAATTCAATATGACCAAGAATGCTTTGCGCAGGGGGACGATTGTGGTGAACCTCCGAACAAGAATCACTTCTCCAACTCTCGTTCAACTTATTACCTATTTGAGATGTCTCGTGTATTCTTCCACAGGATGTGCTACACAAAGCCATCGTTAACAAGCGAAGCAGCAGTATTCCGTTAAAATTTGTGTGCAAATGAAGGTATGTGGCTAATTCTGTACATGAGGTTGACGGAAGCTCAGGAGATGTACCTACCTGATGTGGTCGAAGTGGGAGGGTAAAACCAGTCGATGGCTAGTGAAGAGATTTTGGAAACTCTGTGAATAGTGTTTTGTGCCTAAATCTGCAGCTTACTTTTGGGGGTTATATACTTCTCACTTCTCATGATGTGGTAATCCTGGGCAACTATAACTTGAGGCAATATAGTTGAGCCATCACCGACGAACTTAGCTCCTCGCAACTTTTGGCTTTGTATAGAACAGATAGATCAACCTCTGTTGAGTCCACGAATATCCAAGCCATGGAACTATTCTGCCTTGTGATAATTTTAGCAGACATACCCGTTACTCAGTACTGGAAATAATCAATGGAGATAAACGTAGTGCTTACATATCATCACCCGCCAAAGCTGAACAAAATTCAGTTGCCACACGATGTTTGCATCACTGATTTCCAAAAATAAGGAATATTGAGGCCGGTATTGCCATAATTATTCAGTCCATCTTGAAAAGTACTCTCCCCCCGTCGGTTGGGGGCAGAAAGTAAATTGAGAAAACCACAAAATAACCAAATCGATAAATCAGAACTGCATTCTACGAGTCTGAATGCTCCTTACCATCTTGGTGAAATTGCTACAGGATAGAAATAGATATCGTAGGACGTGATGACGCAAATGACACTTACTTTGGCGGCGTTTGTAGGACACACGAGTACGTACTGTCACCACTGCCACTTGATCTGTGGGTTGTAATCCGAGTGTCATGTAAACTGCCCTGACCAATATTGCGTCAAACCCCGCTAGTCTGCACTGTGTCTGGTGGATCGAGTGTTTCAATTAGCTATATACCAGGAGGGAACCCCATTAGTCGATTTTCAGTAATAGATTCGAGGGCATAGTTATGGTCTGTACTGAGAGTGCTCTAGGGACTGCATGTGAACCCCATTAGAATCTTCAACAGATTCCACTGAGGAGTACTGTGGATCGTCCTACGATAGCTTGCCTAGTCAGACTTGCCAACCAGACTAAGGCCTTCCAAAATGGGACAAAACTTCGAATTCGGACGCGCGGAACCTTCAGGACCGATTTTTAAACTTGGGAGAGGCAACGCTGTGATCTTGCTCCAGCACATTTCACCCTCCATTTATCAACCTTATGCACATTTCCACAATGGCGGGGGTCGTGTATTGGTTCAATACTGGTTTGATGACTCGTTGTCCGGTCTGAAGGGTTTCTTGACCGAAACGTTACCCTGCAATTTCACTGTGTGCGTATGGTGCTGTTTGTAGTTGGCTGCGCTTTAATTTTGGGTCTGCAACCGGAATTATTGTGACTAACTAGGCGTTTGCTTCAGTGGCATCTCGCCTCAGCTTACGTATAAATGTTTCTTAAATGCTGGTCTCTTATCAGTCTACACCTGATAAGATAAAATGTCAACTATCCAGTTGAGTGGTTGGAAGGTTGTGTTCTGCTCATGGTTACCTGACAGTAAACTCTGCGCAGACCTTCTGCAGAACGCGTGAACTGCAAGGGCCAGTAAGGCATGAGGCCTTACTTGCAGTGTCAGCACAAAGGTCTTTGAATTAAACGCATTAGGTGAGTTTCAAACACCGATATCCTCCGAGGAGCAGATACTGTTGGATTCAAACGGGCAAATGCAAACAGTGTCAGCACAAAGGTCTTTGAATCAAACGCATTAGGTGAATTTCAAACACCGATATCCTCCGAGGAGCAAATACTGTTGGATTCAAACGGGCAAATGCAAAACGACCTCCGCTGTCCCGGCCACTTGAGATGAACCCCATAGCTATCATTGTAAGAGAACTTGTCAGTGGTCTGCTAAGAAGTCGGAGAAGCCCCAAAATGCCACTTTTAGGTCGGTTTTCTTGCGTGTCTGAAAGACTGGAAACTTCAGTCTAGGTCATGGTAGGACACAACACTCAAAAAGGAGGCATCGGAAGCGGCTATCTACACAGGAGTAGGAACCTTTGAGAAGACGTACACCTGGATGCTTCAAAATAAGCGAACTATTTAGAAAGAGTTCTTTTCCGTAGCGCAAACTTGCTTATGTGATTTAGCGCAGTATCTTTACTTGTATCCCCTCGTATTTCCTTCGGTCTTCATCGGCACCGAGGGTTTAAATGCAGCACCATATTCGGCTGATTGCAAACCACTCCTACTGTTTGCAGGCGCCCGGTTGGTGTGCAGACTATACCAGCAAACCGATTTTTATGTCAACAATTCAAAAGTATACATACAACAGGAGAAGGAGAATCGTCGAATCTCAACAAAGGGCAATCCTGTAACACGTAGTTTGTCGAAATGTAAGGTCAGAAGGCCGAATTAACAAAATATTCGATCAGAAAGATAGATAATGTTTCAACGAAGCATAGGTACAAATAGGTAGAGGGAACTTCCATTAACGTTCTAGATGGTAGGTACGCTTCAACAGAGAGTCAAAAGCATGTAAACTCGTGAAAGAATGTACGGCTGGACAAGTATTGCTCTATAAGTTTGGGTGACAGTGAGCGCTGCGGAAGTGACGTGGTGATGGGGTGCAAGCCAAAAACATGGTACTTAGGTTAAAATATTAGATGGGGGCGGATGCGGACTGTCTTCAAAACTCAAGCAGGCTAAAACGTATTTTATTATGGGCTGTGAACTTTAGTTTGACTGTCAGCTTTTTAGAGTCCACTGTGAGGGAAAGGTAATCGAGCTATGGCCGTACAGTTGTAGGGTCCCAGTGCATAGAGGGACCATTTCTATGGCCAAATTCTCCGTCGCCGACCCAATTACCAAACTCTCAAGTAGATTCGGAATGGATGTAAGATGAGCAAGTTCGTTGCATTTTTTAGGTATTTAAACTATAAGCGTGAATTTAGTCGGTTCAGTTCGGTTTGGCGTAGACTGATTCTGTTAGCAGCACCCTCCATAAAGCATGGAGTCTACGAGATAGGTCATATCAACAGCTCATATGAAAAAGTTCTTATTATTGAACGGTTAGCTCTGGGAATTAAAAGAGATGCTTGGGGGGTGACCAAGCTTACCTCTGCTACCGAGCTACAGGGGTTGTATTTCCTTCTTTGTGGCAGGAAATGTAATAATATATATGAAGCGTGTTACCTAAAAACACAATACCTCACGTATAATAATGGGATTATATTAAGACCCAAGAGTGGATTTAAGACAGTAGATTTCATGAGGGACTGTAACAATTCAGAAAAAAATAGTTGATGGACATTTTGGTTATTGTGCGTTGGAGGCCTGTAACAACTGCTGAGAAAACAACCTGTCAACGGCTGCGTGAATGCGCTTCAAAGGTTGTCAACCAAATTCCTTAGTATTTTTCAGTGTAGAGTTGAACGTCAGCGATTCCCAAGTTCGTCTTCAGTTCATCGTCATTGCGGATAAGCTGTCTGGATGCTGAAATTGCGCAGGGCCTCGTGACATACTGGTAGCTAACTAAGCACGGTAACGCGAATTCAAGCAATCAATGAGGGTTTCATAACAGTGTTCAGGATGATAAAAAACGCTGCTTCATAAGATGACAGTTTTCAGAGCGAGCCGAGTTTCTTTTTCACTGGCCGATTTCATTGGTCACGAAAGAGAACAGGACCAGCGATGAATAACTTATACACGAATTCCAGATCAAGTTCACCTTGAAATGGGAGCTGGAAACACACTGTAAATGCTACAGGAATGTGGAGTTCATCTAACCCATTTTTATGGATGACAGGAAAACACTATTTACTATATTGAATACCGTAGATTAATTCTTCGACCCCTCTGTACGGACTACTTTCATCTTGTTAAAATAATTTGTGCACACTGACAACGAAAAATAGATGATAGTCTGATCGATAGAGAAGCTAGGAGACTTATAAATGAAGCTAATTTCTGTGCATAGGTGCAGTTGCATCGGATCTTCACTACTTCACTGGTAATCGATTCTCGTCTTTCAAACTGTGGTTTAGAGAGTGAAAAATTAAGCCATCTAAAGCGGTAATATAAACTGGTGTTCAAATTTTGACTCCTGGATTTAGCAAGTATCTTTTACTATTCCTAGGCTAGATCAAGCGATCATATGTACCTCACTACGGGCATTTTGAGGATGTAACTGGATAGAGATGGCATATACGTTTCAAAATCAAGTCATCAACTAATTTCAGGAAGTTCTAATCAAGCGGCGAGAAATCTGCAGAATTCGCTGAAGAAGTGAAAGGTATATTTGTCGTGTATCTGGCGTCCGACAAACGCAGCGTAGGATTCACCGGAGAGCATTTAACAATATTTGAAACTGCTTTCATGTTTTCTTAAGATCTAGAGGTCAGATACGTGATTATATATATATATATATATATATATATATATATATATAGCAAAGATATACCACTACAGACAGAACACCGTTCCCACTCCCGTAGAACGACTTCCTCTTCCGGAAATAATGCTATATACGTTTGACTTCATGGGCAGACGACTAAAAGTCAGAATATTGAGGACCGATTGTTTCTGTGAACTGATGTACCATATACCTAATTGGTCTGTTTTGGTTCAAGGCCTTTGTAGTCCAGTAAAGCACCGCTTATGATCGACACAAACAGAGGAAGTTTCACAAAACAAAACCCTGGTCAGAGAGTATCTTGGGGGTACGTGTGACAACTTAGGGCTCACGAAGTCCAGTAAAATAATGGCCCAAAATGCAGCAACTGCCAGTAATTTAAAATATACGTCAACGGGCAAGCTTAGGATAACGCTTCGAAGTAAGAGCAATGAGGATCGGCTTTGGGACACGAAAGTCTTCCACCTTAGTTGGTGTAGGGTTTCCTGCAGCTTTAAATATACGGCAAACGCTGCTCCATCATGAATGACTTCGCATGTATATAAACTATTTACTAGATTTCAAGATTTATAATGGTGAAAACTATTATGAGGCCAACTGATATAGAGAAAAGTTCACTGACTTATTAGAAACCAATCTTCCAAGATGGATGTTCGAGCCTTATCCTCGCCTTGGCTTTTCTTGGATTGGTTTCAACTAAACATTGCACTGACAGATACTTAATAATAAGACATAATACTGATGATATGTGCTTCAATCATTGCATACTACAGAATAGCGCAGGAATCTCCTAGTTTTTAGTTTTCCGCTAGACTACGTGACGGTTGAATGCTTACATACCCCGTTTTCTCAACCCTTTGCAATAGATAAACGTTCGAAATTTCAATCAACGTCTGACGGTCTAATTTTTCTCCACTGATTCCGTATGTACTCGGACTGTTTGGATGTTAGAAGAGACCTCCTACTATCGGTTCTGCTCTACTTTCTAATCCGCTCCGTACGCAACAAAATAAATAGGGAATAATGTCAACTCAAAAATGATTATATGCTGTAAATTTTCCTTCCGAGCTTGTGACCAATAGGAAAAAATCGGAGACAGTCCGATTCAGGTGATATTGCAGACAAACCGTTGCGGAAGATCACTTTCTTCCTGCCTACCGAAACTTATCGTGCAAACTGAATTAGCCGCTCTGACAGTCTGAAGATCCGTGCAGTCTACAAATTGCACAAGCACATAGAGAATCCGTTTTGGGCTGAACTGCAAGAAACGATTATATCCATCCTGTCTGAAAGTTCGGTGAGATAAATTTGGAATTATTAGCAAGACTGAACCTTGGAAATTATGACGCTTGTATAGAAACAGCACCAAGGATATCGAGAAATACTCTCATTTGCAAATCAATTTGCTTTTCACAAAAGACTCAGCTGAATCTCTCGTTTATGAATGTGCTGAATGTGCTGCACACAGGCCACCTCATGTTTCAGTTGGCACGATATTCGAGATGTCGCAGTATATTTTCATAAGGGAAACTACTCACAAGGTTGCTGAAAACTCTTCGGCAGCACACGACCGGTTTCGCCCTTCTTGTGGCTGATTATGTTTGGATTTGGACGTGGGGCAAAAGTGGAATAGAACACCCTCAGACACAATAATCACAATAAATACCCTCTCATTTTGGGGATAATCATGCGCACTTCGCGAACAGAGTGCAGCTCAAGATCCAATATCCACAACAAAGCGTGGTGTTCATCGTTAAGATATGAACAGTAGACATACATTGAATTCGGTTTCACATTCATCCTTTGGTGTTTTTGTTTTTGTCACTGTTAGGTCTACGCCCCCATCGCTGACTGAACTATCCTCAATTCCGCATACATATCACCACGATTATTTCAGTTATCTGCTGATTCCAAGCACAAAAAATTGCAGTGAACCACAGAATGTAGGACGCCTAATGTACAGGAGCTGGGTGTATTGGTCAATGGTTAAACGAATACCGGGGGTTGATCACCAGTATTCTACCCAATCGCATAAGAATGAATTCGTTGCAATAATTTTTGTCGCCTGTTGGCAAGTACCGTTAAATATCTGTCAAATTATCAAGTGCCTTACACGTAACCTGAATTCCATAGTCACGGATTTATTTATTAGAAAATACCAGCAGAGCAGTTACAGACTATTAGACAGGGAAGCAAAACTCTCATGTGCATCTTGTTTACGAAAACTGAATATCCATATTCTCCTTGAACGCGTCTTCCTGAACTTTCCTGGCCTGGGTATTACAGTTACTCAAACCCAAGCAAATGCTACGAAGCGACTCCACAAATTCGGCAATAGATATCACTTTTCAGGAGCCGCAAAGCGGATTTACGAGAAAACATACTACTCGCATGTCAACCCCGTCAGTAGTATCACCGTTACAACGGTAATAAAGCTCGTCCTCATAGGTTTCACGTTTGTGGTTGTGACTCCACAGTGGTCTACATGATACGTATACAGTTTGAGTTACGGTTGGAATGTGTTGGGGACACATTTATGGTTCCCACAAGGTACACCGAATCCCTGAACGGTTTAGTTTTATCAAAAGAGAAGAAGTTACCATGGAATTAGTACCGAGACTAGCTGTAGATTCTATCGATTATTTGAAAGGTGCGAAATTGAGGTACCATAAATCTACGACACTTTCCGCTATCGTTTGTCCATCCCGCCAATAGGACTACTAGTCATGTTTGTCGTGCTTCTCTGTACTGGTGCACAGGAAACGACTACCGTTTGATGGATGGAGTTGGACCATACACTCGACCACCCCAAATCGACGAGATCAGTCCCGTTAGGCTCTTTATACCTGGGCACGGAATTCTGTGCCACGTGGTGAGGTTTTGAAATTTTGAATCAATGTAATGAACTCACTCCGGGTATCATTCATTGTCTCTCGAACGCCTGAGTGATTGAAATATATCTTTCTGGTAAGATTGCTCGTTGTGAGTTGCTCGTCCGCGGCGCAGAAGTTGGGCTCGATTATAGCGGAAATTTATTTAGGAGGAAATTTCACGAAAAACCAACTTAGCGTCTTCAATCAACTGTCCCCGTTGCAGCGGTTTAACAGAAGTTTTGAGAGGTCTGGTTGAACGTGAGATAAAAGGAATATAAGATAATGAGATATTGTTAGAAAAGAACACAGTAAAATAAAGTGAGGCTATTGTTTTTCTAGTCTAATCGGGAATGAAATCCCCGAGTTTCAAACAAAATGATACTAGCCAAAAGACTAAAATCCTCTTCAGTGCTCGCTAAAGGTAGACATATATTAAACTTCCGCTTTGGACCTAAATCTTGTGGGATTTCGAGACCTCATGCTGCAAAAAACACTGCGCAAGGGAAATTTGAAACAAGTATATTTAATTAGCCAGCTTATACAACGTTACTATTCGACTCGACTGAATCTCCCTTCAGTGAACCAGTGAACAGGTGTGAACCTTCTGAATGACTATCCAGTTTACGGGTAAAGCTAAAACTAATAAATTCTCGATTAAGTTAGTGATCTCATCACAACGACTCCTTTCGGGCAGATAGTACGCTTCACCCGTATCCCTTCAGTTGTTTTGATACTCATGGAGTAGAAGATGATCGCACAGCTTTGCCGGAAAACCCGTCTTTCAGTTTGTTTCCCCTCTTTCAATGGCCCAGATTTTTCATCATAAGAGGAAAATTTCTTGCCTTCTTATAGGTTGGCAGACGGTTGGTTCCTTCTTCTGGCGACCTTGTCGAAAATTATTGCAAGCCGACACAAGCCGACAAGAGCCGTTTATTGATCTAGTTTGATGATGTGAAGAGGAATTAGTGATTAGTTCTCCATCTGCGTCAAAACCCGGCCAACTTGGTTACCTGTCCACTTGCTTTTATGTCAAAAGCAAAACGCTGCCCAAATGAAAACTACCGATTGTTCTCCGAACCCTTCTGAAACTGTTTATTTGTGTGAAAGAACAAAAACTGCATGTGTGCAGTAAGTCGAAGGATTATTTGTACAGTCTGCACTACAATCATCCTGTGACCACTCTGTGATAGATGGGTGTGAAATAACAGTAGCGGAATTAGGCAAGTTACTAAGTATTTTAGGTGGAAAAAGGATAGAAAAAGTTCGTGTATGTAGGTAAGTGAATGCTTGAGTGCTTTTCTGCCCACTCACCTAAGCAAGCTGCTGCGAATAATACCGAAATCATTACGTTGGGAAGGCATCGAAGAGACAACCATTTCAGGGCTCTCCAAAAAAGGATAAAACAGACATAGTGGGCGTCCTAAGGACTGATGACATGGAATTTTGGGCTGAGTGGTACTCTTCGTCTTCATCAGGAACACCAGGAACAGTACCCATAACGTAATCACCAACCATCGCGCTTTTCAAATTACGTACTGCAATGCAACAAATACCGCCTTTGATGTCTTGCACCTGAACAAACCGAACGGCAAATTCGGCTCCGCTCAACAGCGTACACATTGTACACCTCATTCAGAGGGGCTGAAACTAACAAAGAGAGCATTCAAAATTTAATTAATCAGAACGAAGTGTGCAGCAGACAAAGCTTGACTGTCATCGTGAAACAAATTTCAGTGTATTTCAGACAGTATCAATCGTCCAGGCAATACACTTTAGGTGTATTATTTTGCCCAATATCCTTTCCTTTTATTTGAGGTGAATGAGAGTTTTTTGTGTGCGACCGAAAAAAAACGGCAAATCTAGTATTTTCTACGCAAAGCAGAGCGAGTGAGTGTCTGAAGTGGGAAATCAGGCATGCACACTGTGGTCAGCTGATGTGGACTTTACTGTCCGGTAGACTGTTTATTCAGTCTCATGAACCGCGGACTATGAAGCATGAAACCATTATCAATGAATTCAGGCTACAGACGATTTATCTGCCCACAAGCAGTGATTGACACCTATGCTTCCTCAGCTTGATAGAATCCCTTTGGACAAAACTTGACTCGTTTTTTTTAAAATAATTTTGTATGATGTTGAATGCTGTCTGAAGACAAATCTGGTGTCGATCGAGCTACCGCAATTTATCAAACAATATATTTTCTACTCTTCTGTCAGAAGTGAATTGTTGGATATTCAGCGTAGATGACTGACAGTCTACGTCTCAGTCATCTGCGGTTGGTCTCTAAGTTTCAACGTAGATATCACCCTGCAAGTGAACTGGATCCGTCTGCAGCCACTGTACGCTTTTCGTGACTCGACACGACAATAGTGCTCACAAACGTCATGTGAAATTCGAAGTCTATGCCTTCTGAATAGCAGTTGAATTTTGTCATTTGTTCAGAGGTTGCTGAGCTGAAGTACAGTCGATGGCTCCAAACGTGAATGGAAAAACTGTACAATGCTCCTTGGACTTTTCAACACAGAATTTCTCCCTTCGTCGCGTGAGCCTCCAACAAAGCTCATAATTTTCCCAATAACCACGGACTATGAGTGATCTGCTCAAAACGAAAAATCTGGCGGTACATATGGGCATCCAGGCTGAGAAGTCATCACTTGATGAACACTGTGATGAACTGGTCATCACAGGATCAAATAACTTCAGCTGCACGATCGAAGGAGCATTTGCAATGTAACCTGCCCAAGTGCGTGCTGTTCACAGTCGGGTTACAGAACTTGTAACGAATAACGGGAAGGTTGTGGATTCGAGCCAACATAGAGATTCATAAGATGTAATGTGTTGGGTTCGAACCGCGCACTGTCCGGCTAGTGAGCCTGCGTCCTAACCACTGAGCAACCTCGAGTACTATACACTATCATTTTGTATATAACCCAGTGAGTGACTACCAGTGAAGACTTACCACCTTACTGTCGTCCATCACTTCAGCTTGTAAGCTATTTTAGGTATGACTGGCGTACTGAATGGTTGGATACTTAGTAGGCAGGTGATGCAAACTTTTAGAATACCACGGTAGAACTCGCCTTTTACACACCTCTCCATTTGGGAAGTCTTCTAGATCTTGCAAAATCTTTTAACCCAGTGAACACAGTTCGTCTCAGTCCGTAAACTGTACCATTAGATTTCTTTGTAGTGTTTCTTCGATTCCCAGACAAAGATGGAAGGTAAGATATCTTCCCTGAAATATAGAAGCGGTCTGTGTCTATTAACAAACCAGTCTTAAAAACAATCGGCATTCTAAAGCAGACCTTATGGGTGTTCAGGTTTCTGGAATAAAACAGTTCACAAATTGGCGTTTTTCGTAGTTGTGATTATCAATTTATTAGCCTCAAGACACTTCCACATGCTTCCAGCTGGTTGCGAACACATTATCTTGTAAATTTTATAAATCAAGAGGCCGTATACACACTCTCTTTCAAGTAGTGATGTGCAGTGAAAAGTTTCACCCTGATGTAAATTTAATTATAACGGGAATGCACCTGAATGCACCGTTGACAGTCAAATACACGCCATGCCGCAATTGTAATACACAAGTAAGAAACATTTCATGCACCTTGCTTCATTCGTGACAGGAGCCCAGAGGTTTGTTTTCACGCATCAACTGTAAAGCTCTTCGTGTCGCGTCATCCTCCTTCTCATGTGTTTATTTAGAAGCAAAACAGCAACATAGATGAGTAAATAAAACCTATGTTTAACTCCGGTATAGGGCTGCCGCACAAGGCCATGTACGTTGATCAAGTCATTAGTCATCGCATCACTTAGATGTCATCTGCTGTCGGGTGCGAAGATCTAAAGAACGTCAGTGTTACACGGGGATCACAGTGAAAATGCAGATGGAATTAATCAGAGGGTGTACGAGAACCCAAAAAATACTTTAATCCACTGTAAACTTTGATGGCTTAGCGGATAAGTGTAGCAGTTGAAGACGAATGTGATAGACCAGCACACTGAAGGACAGTGTTGTTGCACTGCACGGGAGAAGAAGGTGCTGAAATGAAATTTTCTACACTGAGTGAATAGGATGAAAATGAACCAACCGCGGATTGAAAATGATAACAAGGATTTGTTAGTCTTTAATTTTAGGGTTCGATGAAGAGGTGGCAAAACGTGTGCCCAATCTGGCATTTTCAGAATTTAACGAACGACAGCGCGATAGTCCTGTTGTACGAAATAGATGTAACTGCTGTCGTATTTCGTCAGTGCATTGAATTTTGTGGGCGCGAATTTTCTCATTTTGGTCGCTGAGTCAAAGTTGCTCCCATTAATATTCGAAAGGTGGCCAATGATGAGAGCGCAGATATGGGCCCGCCTAGATTGCGAACCCTTTGCGTTTGATCCAACTGGGTGGGTAATGCCTATACTTAGAATAGATGTTATACAAGACACAGACGCGTTAAAGTGTCCACAGTCTTCATTCCGTTACCACAATCTGTTCCGGAACATACTGATTCATTCTATGATACAACTATCCCTCCCCAAAAGTCTGTAAGTCTTAAGATGCCTGGTTAACCGCCTGGTGGTGCAGTGTCAGTCATGTAGGGCAGTTGATTAGGATTAACTGCCTTTGCTAGCAATCAAAGTACAAAATCCCACCTAATCCACCGATAATGATAAGATTCATGTTTGGGCAAGCTGTATTTTCAGGTGACAAGAAAGTAAGTGCTTTCAAGAATGCTGTCTGAAGACAAATCTGGTGTCGATCGAGCTACCGCAATTTATCAAACAATATATTTTCTACTCTTCTGTCAGAAGTGAATTGTTGGATATTCAGCGTAGATGACTGACAGTCTACGTCTCAGTCATCTGCGGTTGGTCTCTAAGTTTCAACGTAGATATCACCCTGCAAGTGAACTGGATCCGTCTGCAGCCACTGTACGCTTTTCGTGACTCGACAATAGTGCTCATCTCACAAACGTCATGTGAAATTCGAAGTCTATGCCTTCTGAATAGCAGTTGAATTTTGTCATTTGTTCAGAGGTTGCTGATCAGCAGTACAGTCGATGGCTCCAAACGTGAATGGAAAAACTGTACAATGCTCCTTGGACTTTTCAACACAAAATTTCTCCCTTCGTCGCGTGAGCCTCCAACAAAGCTCATAATTTTCCCAATAACCACGGACTATGAGTGATCTGCTCAAAACGAAAAATCTGGCGGTACATATGGGCATCCAGGCTGAGAAGTCATCACTTGATGAACACTGTGATGAACTGGTCATCACAGGATCAAATAACTTCAGCTGCACGATCGAAGGAGCATTTGCAATGTAACCTGCCCAAGTGCGTGCTGTTCACAGTCGGGTTACAGAACTTGTAACGAATAACGGGAAGGTTGTGGATTCGAGCCAACATAGAGATTCATAAGATGTAATGTGTTGGGTTCGAACCGCGCACTGTCCGGCTAGTGAGCCTGCGTCCTAACCACTGAGCAACCTCGAGTACTATACACTATCATTTTGTATATAACCCAGTGAGTGACTACCAGTGAAGACTTACCACCTTACTGTCGTCCATCACTTCAGCTTGTAAGCTATTTTAGGTATGACTGGCGTACTGAATGGTTGGATACTTAGTAGGCAGGTGATGCAAACTTTTAGAATACCACGGTAGAACTCGCCTTTTACACACCTCTCCATTTGGGAAGTCTTCTAGATCTTGCAAAATCTTTTAACCCAGTGAACACAGTTCGTCTCAGTCCGTAAACTGTACCATTAGATTTCTTTGTAGTGTTTCTTCGATTCCCAGACAAAGATGGAAGGTAAGATATCTTCCCTGAAATATAGAAGCGGTCTGTGTCTATTAACAAACCAGTCTTAAAAACAATCGGCATTCTAAAGCAGACCTTATGGGTGTTCAGGTTTCTGGAATAAAACAGTTCACAAATTGGCGTTTTTCGTAGTTGTGATTATCAATTTATTAGCCTCAAGACACTTCCACATGCTTCCAGCTGGTTGCGAACACATTATCTTGTAAATTTTATAAATCAAGAGGCCGTATACACACTCTCTTTCAAGTAGTGATGTGCAGTGAAAAGTTTCACCCTGATGTAAATTTAATTATAACGGGAATGCACCTGAATGCACCGTTGACAGTCAAATACACGCCATGCCGCAATTGTAATACACAAGTAAGAAACATTTCATGCACCTTGCTTCATTCGTGACAGGAGCCCAGAGGTTTGTTTTCACGCATCAACTGTAAAGCTCTTCGTGTCGCGTCATCCTCCTTCTCATGTGTTTATTTAGAAGCAAAACAGCAACATAGATGAGCAAATAAAACCTATGTTTAACTCCGGTATAGGGCTGCCGCACAAGGCCATGTACGTTGATCAAGTCATTAGTCATCGCATCACTTAGATGTCATCTGCTGTCGGGTGCGAAGATCTAAAGAACGTCAGTGTTACACGGGGATCACAGTGAAAATGCAGATGGAATTAATCAGAGGGTGTACGAGAACCCAAAAAATACTTTAATCCACTGTAAACTTTGATGGCTTAGCGGATAAGTGTAGCAGTTGAAGACGAATGTGATAGACCAGCACACTGAAGGACAGTGTTGTTGCACTGCACGGGAGAAGAAGGTGCTGAAATGAAATTTTCTACACTGAGTGAATAGGATGAAAATGAACCAACCGCGGATTGAAAATGATAAGAAGGATTTGTTAGTCTTTAATTTTAGGGTTCGATGAAGAGGTGGCAAAACGTGTGCCCAATCTGGCATTTTCAGAATTTAACGAACGACAGCGCGATAGTCCTGTTGTACGAAATAGATGTAACTGCTGTCGTATTTCGTCAGTGCATTGAATTTTGTGGGCGCGAATTTTCTCATTTTGGTCGCTGAGTCAAAGTTGCTCCCATTAATATTCGAAAGGTGGCCAATGATGAGAGCGCAGATATGGGCCCGCCTAGATTGCGAACCCTTTGCGTTTGATCCAACTGGGTGGGTAATGCCTATACTTAGAATAGATGTTATACAAGACACAGACGCGTTAAAGTGTCCACAGTCTTCAGTCCGTTACCACAATTTGTTCCGGAACATACTGATTCATTCTATGGTACAACTATCCCTCCCCAAAAGTCTGTAAGTCTTAAGATGCCTGGTTAACCGCCTGGTGGTGCAGTGTCAGTCATGTAGGGCAGTTGATTAGGATTAACTGCCTTTGCTAGCAATCAAAGTACAAAATCCCACCTAATCCACCGATAATGATAAGATTCATATTTGGGCAAGCTGTATTTTCAGGTGACAAGAAAGTAAGTGCTTTCAATTAATTATATAAACTTGGAATGCGTACAAAAAACTGTGGTTGACCGGTGCGTCATGGAAGGTACGATTGCAAAGTTTGAGTCGTAAGGATAAACACTTTGGTGAATGAATGATTTCAATAGGTATCAGGTTTCACTAAAAGGCCTACTAATCTGTTTGATGCATCTAAATCCATTTTAGGAGAAAAACTGTATCTTCTTCTTGACGGTTGGTAAAAAACCAGAAACTTGGAAGTTTAATGTGCGAAGCACCTGACAAATTTCCGCCCGGGGTTTATTGCAAATATCTCTTCCAGTGTGGGACGAGATGGCCCAAGTGGTAAGAGCGCGAATTTACTGGCCGGAAGGTCCGTGGTTCGAATCCGACCTCTGCCTCTAGACTCCTCCTGTATAGGCTTGGGCAGACCAGCTAGCCACGAAGGGATGCTACAGCTGAACGCTTTTATATACAGCATGCTACTCCATTTTACTGGACACATTTTGTATGGTGAACTCCCCAGATCAGACACTTTTCCGAAATCAACTTGCTTGACGAATGCTACTCGGAGGGTTTCAGTATCCAAGCTTTAATTTTGGCAATACCGTTTTGTAATTTACTTACTAATAGTTCTTCGCTATCAGATAAAGTCTCCCTGTGTTTCCGAACTGAGAGCCAGATACAGAATGAAAAGTATGCTTTCTCACCGTTTGAGAGATCTAAAGTGGCAGTTCCTCATCAGAATACCGAATAGGGAAAGTGCAATTTTTAACAGAAACTGGCAACAGAGTCCCTTAGTTTCCTTTTCACCCCCATTTGTGATGTAATGACGCCTGCTACTGTTTTCCTGAGTCTGTCTTGGAGGAATGGAGAAAATGAAGAACCAACTGACCTGGGACGATTGAAGTCACAACTTATAGTGGAAAATGAAGACTTGCGCCTCTTAAGTGCATACGGTTAGGCTTGAAAACAGTGTGATCCTTTCCGTGTTTCATTTCATGTGGAGCATAGAATCATCAACACCACTTACTTACTTCAGCTTTGTCGATGAAGAAATTGGATTTACCTTATGTTTGACAAGATGCTACTCATTAGAAAATCACTTGTGAGTAGTATCGTAACCGCGGAAAGACATCGGCATCACGCGAATTTAGACATGGGGTGACCCTCTCGCTGCATGTATTTTGTCAACAACATCCTAATTCGCGACCCCGCATTTACTTCTTCATTATCGTAAACTGACACGATTATGTTTCATCCATATTCTAAAATCTGGCTTCCAGCACAATCTTTTTTTCACTGGTAGCTAAACCATTGCTCGCCATATGTTCCGGGAAGACTTGAGCCACCGACCGATCTCCCAGATAACGTACTACTTGATGATAACATCTGTACTACCGAAATTCCGGACCTAGATAAGCAAATAACGTTGTCACCTGTTGGTTGAAAACTTGTATCCGATTTACCTTCCATTGCACTTTAGTGATTATGTCAACGCTCCTTTCTGCATTGATATTCTGGAGAGCCTTAAACCCATCATCAATGAACACCAACATGTGCCATACCAAAAGTTCCAGTTATATTAGCTCTCATAAGTCCCACACCCGATGACTATAAAGCCTATATGAAGTGAGATTGAGCAACGTCGCTCGACCATCGCGGCAACAGATAAATATGCTCTGTGGTGTCTAAGTTGGCACCTTAATGAAGAGGTTCACCAGTTTTATGGGACGTACACCTATTCATTGTAGCAACTGTAATCACTAGGGTAATTAAATACTGTGCTCCAGCGAAAAGTCGTTGTGGCGTCTAACTTATCATGTGTAGTTTAAAAAGAAGCAGCTAAACCTGAAAAACCGTTTGTTGCAACAGATAATACTTCGGAGTACCAAATCACATTTACCGAACTGGCATTTGTGTCTTCTCTTTCCATCACTGAGATTCTATGACTTTCCCAGAAGTGGTTTTTAGTCCGAGTGGCAACATTTCGTTTTGTCCACAAATGAAAAAATGCATGTGTGAGTGAACTATCGAGTTGCATGACAGGCAGAAAGTCAATCGAGTGTTGACGTTCAGTAAATTATTTTTTCTCTAAAGTAGTCGGATGGATCAAGAAGACTTAATTTTTCAAGCATCTAGAACAAAGATTTCTTACCATAATTGCGCAAGCGTTCTACCACTGTCCGTCGCTGCAATGCAAGGTGGTTTTAAAAAGGTATATTATACGATTTGTTTTCGCAACCGGTCGTCTAAATTTCTGTTGAAAGGTGACCTATTTACAGTGAGGGTGAACCACGTGAAAAGACAAGCGCACATATCAAAACTTCGCATTGAAGACGGACCCAATTAGTCTGGACACAAAACTAATTTGCTTCCTCTCAGTGGCTTATATTTTCGTTGGCCTCATCAAGTTGGATAGCTTGTTCGACGGAAGTGCCATTAAAGCCAGAAACAAAACTTTGTCCTGTGAATGGGGCCTTCTTTGAAAAAGGAACTGAATGGTCCACATTATCGATGAAGCAAGCTTATAATCCAACCTTTCTTCAACCTACAAAATTTCAACCAGAAATGATGTGACCGTTATACAATTAACGATTATGATAACAGCTTTGATAAACTTCAGACACAGGACCAAGTCGATGACCTATATCACTGTTTATGAGAGTCCATATTGGTAAGCTGTTTGGGTCTGTGCTGAACTGAGTGACCTATGAGATCATTGTTTAACAGCTGATGTAGGTCAACAGGGCTGCCTGACAGCTGAATATTAGATAGCTATCCGGTATGTGCGGGCTACGGATGGTACAGTGTTTCTACGGCTTGACAAATGTTCCGGAGTTGTAAAAATGAACAAAGATGGCTAGCCCTTCAGAATAGAGACCACGCTTCAAGATGAACAGAAGTTCAAGTTTGATACTGCGCCTGGAAACAACGGCCTTGTTGAGAAGCAATTAATATGCAAACTGCAATTATTGGTGCTTCGTGGATTTGTCACAGAAGATGAGCGCAGATAAACGGAAACGGTCGTAACCCCATCTCCTACTACGAGGCACTCGTCGAATGTTCTTGAAAGAGTAACAAAGTACACCAAAAATTGTCTACTTAGCGGTCGGTCTCAATTCTTTTCGAGAGACCATAATTTACCATTTTTCGGAAGTTTGTCAAACCCTGAGATTAGTGACAGCGGATGTTCTCGGTTGGGAGAGTTTATTTCTTGTGTGAAGCATTTCTCAGGGTATTTCTGTAACGGTCCTCAAAGGCCATGTTTTGATTTTGAAAGGACAGCCTAGAAACAAACGAACGTTGTTTGGCCTTGCCTTTGTCACCTTGATTTGATTCATATAGCAATAAGAATACTGCGGCTGCACTTACTGAAAAGTGCGCTCACGGTTGTCAGATTTTTCTCCTATCTAGCAACGTTTTGATGTTTGTTTCTCGAGCACTATCCATTTCACTACTCTGATGTCCCACGGAGAGAAATAGGAAAGTAGTTTTGCACTCTGAAGTCTACTTCTCATTGGTTTTACCGAAAGACTGCTTGGAATGTGAAATATACCCATTTGAACAATGCGGTAATAACAACAAGGTTGCGAGATGAATTCATTTCATACGCTCTCTTCCAACACAAAATACAAACAGCACAAGGTACATAATACATTACAGCTTACAAAATGCATATAATTCTAAAACATCGTGACAGAAAATAAAACTAAGACAGCCTCAGAGTGACCCTTAGGTCTTCCTCAGCGCAGAAAACCCATCGATCAATGTGGTCTCAGGAAACTTTAGCTCTGTGGTCGTCTGCTCCATGGTAAGACCTAGAATGATGGGTTAAGTTCAGCTCTGTGGCCTTCGTCGATTAGATGCCTATCAACGGACATTTAAACATGGATCCGATCAGCGTTGGTTAGGGTACGTGCTTCTTTCCACGCAGTTCAAGCCTCTTGTCAGTTTTATCTTTAGACTCATTACCACAAACGAAGATGAACTTATAAATCCTGCGACTTCTAGACAGAGATGAAGTCGGTATTTTTGTTGGCGGCAGCGCCATACATGCATGCCATATGCATTCGTACACAACCGCGCAGCGTTGTAACTCCGACGCAGGGATACGTTTGGTGTGATTAGGGAGTC